>NC_043717.1:69662747-69743267 GCF_006229205.1 Suricata suricatta
CCCTGTCACAGGCGCTCTAGAGAAAGCTCCCACCCTTGTCACTGTACCTCTTCCTCTGCTTGGCTCTGTTTCTGCCTAGCTGTGGGAATGGGGGCCGGGCAGGTCACTCCCACCCAGGGCTTTTAATGAGAGGTTTTGTCATCCCCAGGCAGCAAAGATGAATAATTAGTGAAGGAAGCCCAGGAAATGTTGTTTTTTTCCGAGATGAGTCCCTTGACAGTGGGAGAGGCAGAGAGGACTGTATCTTACTATGGGAGTAATGGGCGTGGGATGACAATCATGCAGGAGAGGAGGAAGAGGAAGGCTACACATGAGTTCCTAACAGAATTCCTGAAGATCCTTGCCAAAGCCACTTTGCCACTTAGAAGTTAAGCCTACTTAGGCTGGTGCAAATCCCTAGTAATCTGTTGCCTTTTGCCCCATGAAACAGCGATCTCTTTATGACCAAGTCCTATCTCCAGAGAGCAGGGTTGTAATCTCTAAAGGTGGTGGCCTGTTTTTTTATTCATTGGACTTTAAAAATTATTTAGTTCTCTGAAGGGAAAGGGGACAGATTGGTAGAAGGAGTGACATGCATTCCTGGTCCTCATCTGGGTGCCAAGGAAAATAAACAAACTCACTGAAGCCCTTTCCAGCTTACACTGAATCTGAGCACATATCCCTTGGTAGTTGGGGGGTGGTGGAATGGGGAGGGGAGGCTAATTCCAGACAGCACCTTTGTGGGAAGACATCAAAAGGTTTTTCTGCAAAGTGATGTGTTTCTACTTCTGACAGTACATGAGAGATGCCAAGTTCCTCCAAGTTGGCAATTTCAGATATATCACCAGGGCTCTAAATCATTCTTGTCTGAATAGAAGGCTGTAGTCCTTTAGTGGGAATTGACACATGACACAAAACAGTTTCCAATACTTTGTATGCAAAGAGGCCAAGTGGCTTATGCTCTGGAGTTTTAGAATCAGAAAAGAGTGAATTTTAGTCCCAGCTCTACTACTTGGCTGTGTGACCTTAGGCAATTTGAATCACCTCCTTGAACCTCAGTGTCCTTATCTGTAAAGTGAGTAATAGTAACAGAACTCCCTGTTTGGATTGCTTTGAGGATCATGGGAGAGATAAGTGAACTGTAAAACTTTGTACCTGTGTAAGGGATATTGATTAGTAGAAAGGCACATTTAACAACCCACACTCTCTCACTTGGGCCTCTTCTGACAAACTGATTTGCCATTGTTGGGGATAAAGCATGTGGCCAAGGAACTGTCTCTGTGAAAACCTAACTGGCATTTGGGGATGCCAAATAATGACTTTAATCTCGATAGCAATTCCCTAATACCAGAGGAAAAGGGAAGCAGGCTCTGAAGTCCAAGAGATGTGGGATTGGTACCAGGCTTTGCCATTTATTAACCATGTGAATTTGCAAAAATTAATTAACATCATTGAGCCTCAGTATTTTAATCTATGGAATGGAATTGAATAATAGTGTCTACCCCTCAGTGTTGTCATAAGGTTTAAATGATAGTGTAATTAGGAAATACTTAACACAGGCCCTGGGGGAAAAAAAACCAGGCCCTGGTACATAGTCATCATTCAATAAAGGAAAGCTGTAGATGCTGTTGCTGTTATTTCAAATGAGATCTGAGATCATACATATAGTAGGCATCATTCAAAAAAACCTTTGCTAGGGGTGACTGGGTGGCTGAATTCGGCTCAGGTCATGATCTCACGATTCGTGGGTTTGAGCCCCTCATCAGGCTCTGTGCAGACCGCTAGCTCAGAGCCTGGAGCCTGCTTCAGATTCAGATTCTGTGTCTCTTTCTCTCTCTGCTCCTCCCTTGTTCACTCTCTGTCTCTCAAAAATAAGTAAATGTAAAAAAAAAAAAAAAACTTCACTAAATGCATACTGTGTGCCAAGCAGGGACTGGAGACCCAATGGTGAGCAGGATCAAATGTGGCATCTGCCCTCCTGAACTTTAGTGTAGTGATTTTCAGTAAATGTTTGGTGAGTGACTGACTGAAAGCAAGATTCCACCCTGAATCAGAAATTAATAACTGTAAGTTATTAAGGTCTTGCGCATTGAGGCCGAAGGTGAGATTATCATATTTCCAAAATCTGGGAGTCAGCTGCTAACTAAGGGAATGGGAAGTGTGTGCAGATAGTATCAGATACAGAAGGAGATACAGAGGAAGGAAGAAAATGCTTTTAAGGAAGAAGGAGTGTCCAGTTCCCTTTGCAATAGGGGAAACCATACCTACTAAGAACAAATTGAACAAGTAACTTTCACTAGCTGTGGATGTGAGTAAAACTCCTGAGGCTTCCTCTGTGTTGTTCCTCCCAAACTCACTGCCTCTCTTTTCCTTGTCAGAGCATGCATTTAGGAAAGGATCTAAGAATTTACGTACACTGCTGTGGTGTCGGGCCAGTATGAGATGCCTGGAGACTAGCCTTAGGTCAGATTTTTGAGACAAGGCCCAGACTATTATGTGGGTCAGTAAATCTGCTCTAGCCTCATCCCCAGCTCTAGCCTCAGTTTCCTAGGAAACACAGTTGCCAAAGTATTCACCAATGAGAGTTATATAGCCTCTGATATGACTTGAAGGACAGCTCACCTTGGCAGTTGGCTGTCTGTCCATGAGTCAGTGTCCTTTTGTGGACAGACTGAAGCAAACAAAGGCTGTGGCAATGGTGACTTGGGGAAGCCTGGCAAAGCAGAGTTGGATATCAGATTAGCTAAGTTGCCCAGAACTTTTCCTGAGGAGTGTGCCTCGTGTTTCTGGGAGAGAGTTACATTCTCACCAATGGCCAGCTACCTCCTGGGCAAGTTGAAAGTGGATACCTTCTGATTTTTACTTTCTATCTCTTCCTAATGCTTTTGGCCAAAGAAGGAGCAAATCACTTTGGGTTGCGAAGGGCTGATTGCTCCCCTCTGCCCCCTCCCACTAAAGGGTTCTTCAGACTGCAGAGACTTGTCTGAGGGGGATAGGGAAGAGAGTGGAAAGGGTTGGCATTCATCAGGACCTTTGAGGATTAGTCCAAGTTGGCACTGGAGGCCCTCCACACCCTCCCAAGGGAGTTCCTAAGAGGTGCTGCCTAATGAAAACCTGCTCTCCCTCCCCTCAGTGTTCCCTTTCCTCCCTCTGCTGCTTCCTCCTCCTTTAACTGCCACATCTTTCCAGGGCCAGTTTAATTTGCCTAGTATTGAAATCATCCCAGGCAAAGCCACCTGCCTCCTCTCTTCACTAACAACTGGATTGAGGACTGAAGAGACCTGGAGGCTTACTGGTTGCCATGGTGAGGAGTAGGCCTTGAGAGGATGAAGGAGCTGGGAGCCTGAGCATTTATGTTTGTTGGTTTTGATGAGTTCTGTTTGCTTTTCTTCCCCAAGCCTACTTCCTCTTCATTCCCCTCCCCTGAACCCCTCCAAACTCTCAAACCACTAAAGCAGAAGGAGATTACTAGGAGCAAAATCAGCTCCTGATACAGGCTACTAAATACTGGCTGCCCTGCTAAGAATAATTGGTATGTGTTTTGCAATGCAGACTCCTGGGAGGGCCACGTTTGGGCCACAAGATTTTTCAGCTTTGTGGCATGGCACAGCATCCTGAGGCAGAGGGGAACTGGTGAGGAGGAGGGTTAGCTGAAGCTCTCTAAAGCCTCCATAGTTTTTCCTTTCTGGCCACAGAATATGAAAGGCATATTTGAGACAAACTCAAACCAAGAATTTGGGCTGAGGGAGGCCTCTTGAAACAGGGAGGCAGCTCAGTCCTGGCAGTCAGGGAACTTTTGTTCAGTGTCTTGCACAACCCCAAGATCCTTTTTAACTGAATTTCAGGCACCCAGTCCACTACATCTCCTTCCGTCTGCTGCCCTCTTGCCACTGGTAACCAAGACAGAGCATATTTGTGGAGAAAATGTGGGCTCTTAGAGGGCCTTGAGGCTATTATATTATTGTTCTATAAATAGTTACCTTTACTTCAGACCATTGTTCTGAGAAGGAAGACAGCTGATTCAGAGAGATTTTGTGGACTAGGTGCCTGGATTCTAGTCAAAAATGATCTTGTTTCCTTCTTAATTGGTACCCTGGGGCTGAGGAGCTATATGAAGGGAATGCTGGGAAGGAAACCCTGAGTGCAGCAGCAAGACCAGATCATGGCAAATGGTGATGTCTCAGTGGTTCCTATGTCCTCTTTTATCCAGTGGCAACTACATAAACCTAGCTTGATTGGATGAACTTATCAGGGTGAAGGCATCCCAGCATCCCTAGATCAAACTGTTTATCCATCCTAACCTGGGAATAGGGATCCTGCTCCCTTTTTAGCCCTCCAAACTTGTATTCTCAGCTTCCAAGGTCTATATTTATCCTCACCTAGGTGTTATTGAGTGTATACTCTCAAGTCTTTGTGTCCATGTTTTGTTCTCCCAGAGAGACGGCATGTTTTCTGCAGGTTGGCTCTATGTCAAAAACGCCACTAGACTCCCTCTTCAGTGTTTTGGAACACAGTAGGGGCTTGGTAAATGGGTCTTGACTTACTGCTCAAGAACCAAAGGCCACATGAAAGGTCCATGCTATGTGAAACCAACATAATGTAGCAATAGTGGGAAAAATTTCTTATTATATAGAAAAATAAGATTAAATATGCTTATTTCATGCCATATACAAAATACACTTTAGAGGTATTGAAGACTTAAACATGACAGGCAAAACTATGCAACTAAGTAAAAAATGTTGAACTTCTTTGCAGCACTGGGGTAGAAAAGTGTGGAGAGACACACATCATAAGGGCAAAAGTGGATGGATTTGATTAATGTCCATTAAAAGTAAAGATTTCTAAGAGGGACACAATGGGCAAATCAAGCGGCAGATTTGGAGAAAATATTTGTAATGTATATAAGCAAAATAGGTTAATATGCAGAATATGTAGGGCAGGAAAGAGATAGGAAATCTTATAGAGAGAACAACAGATGTACAAACAGGCAACTTACAGAAGGGGAAGCTCAAATAACTGGATCATAATCCTCTGAAGAAATATTCACCCTCATTATAATTGGGGAAAGGCAAATTAAGATAGCAGCAAAATGCTCTTTTATACCCATCAGACTGGCAAAATATTTAAAAAGAGTAAGCTAATAACAAGTGTTGGTAACAATGTAGGGAAACAGGGATCCTTACACATTGCTAGGAATTAGGTATATGGATATAGCCATTTTGGAGAGGAATTTGGAAGTGTTTAGAAAATTTTAGTTTGTACACGCCTCACGAAAGAGCAACTCCACTTATGGGTATATATCCCCCCAGAAATTGCTTTCACAGTCACACAGTGGCTTATATGAAAATGTTCATTGCAATATTGTAATAGAGAGGAGTTGGAAACAACATAAATGCCCATCAACAGGGGAATGGATACATAAGATGCAAAATATGCAAATCTTGGAATACTTGGTAATAATCAAAGTGAACACACTAGATCCATAGATGAAAACCTAATTAGCTCTCCATAACTGTGATATTGCATGAAATAAGAAGGCAGAAAGAGATATGCAAAATAATATCATTCATGTAAAGCAAACACACAAGACTCAGTGTCTATCCAGGAAGGAGATGGAATTAGGAAGGGCAATAAAAAGGGAAAGAAATAAGGTAGGATGAATAAAAATAGAAATAAAATAAAATGGGTCATGCATGAACTAATGATAGTGTGACTGTAACGTAATTCTAATCAATGCTGTTCTTTGCATGTGAGGCACAGTTTCCTGCCCACCAAAAAGGAATAATAAAATAGAAAGAAAGAAATGAGAGAAGATATAGGAAAGTGCCCAAAGCCATGTCTGGCAACCAATACTTGCTCAGCAAATGTGAGTTTCCTTTTTCCTGATTCATCTCTTTTTTTTTTCTTTGAGAGGGAAGTCATGATGAGTAAGGAGTACTAAGAGCCAAACACCTGGGCATTTGGATATGTCCATGGATTCCAGTAGATCCACCTGGAAGAGGTGCCTCGGCTGGAGGACACCAAAAGTGAGACAAGGGCATATGGTTAGAGACCAGCAAGAGGCCTCCACATCCTTAATGTTTTTCAATGGGATATGAGCTCTTTTTGTTCCTTATGTCCCCAGTCCTACCATCTTTGTATTGAGAACTTGACCCAAAGTGCCAAATCAGTAGGGTTGCCAGGCTGGCAGTCCTGGATCCATTCATTCAGTGCTGGGCAGAAGCTTTCCCTCTTCTGACTGAGCCAACACTACACCTGCCCAAAGGCCTCCTGGCTACTCTGAGAAATGGGCTCTATAGCCTAGACACCTGATAGCTAGTTTAAGGAAACTGCCTTCTCCATAAGGGACACAGGAAATGAACCCAAAGGCAGTTATACTGTTCAGTAGACTTAAGCCCACATACTGAGCTAAAAAGTTTCTGGCAGGAAGGTTCTCAGAAAGCCTAATTTTCACTTGCCTCGGCCTTCATTCCTGCTGGAGGCCAACCAGTTTAGGCCAGACTTGCTCAGCCTGAACAGAGCTAGTTCTGGAGATAGTAGCTTCTAGGGATATGCTCCCAAAGAAGAGAAGTAAGGAGTGGGAAAAGCCTTGTTCCCAAGGACAAGGTTTAGGAAGAGCAACCTATGAGACTTGAGTCATGATGAAAGTGGAGCAACCAGACAGGAATGCCTCAAGTCTCCAGTTGGACTTTGACCTATTTTGTAGCTGAAGGGTAACATTCCCTCATAGAGGTCCCAAGACAGAACCAGGGCAGAGAGAGAGACAGAGAATCTGAAGCAGGCTCCAGGCTCTGTGTTATTAGCACAAACTCATGGACCATGAGATCATGACCTGAGCTGGACACTTAACCGAATGAGCCACCCAGGTACCCACAGGCTAGTGTTCTAAGAACTAGGAGAATGGTATTGTAAGAAAGGAAAAATTCTCCCTCTACCCTTCAAGATTTCTCAGCTGGACTAAGAATTAAATTGACATGAGGCAGATTAACAGAAAAAAAATCCCCTGAAGTTTTATTACATGCACATGGAAGCCCAATGATGAAATTGAGACCTGAAGAAATGACCAAGGCAGGCAGATTTTGTAATATTTAGAAAAAAAGACAATAAATCTATGAGGATTTGACAGGGCAGAGAAGACAACTTTGGGAGCTTCAATAAGTAAGGAATTCTAAACAATTTGGGCTAAGGTAGTAAATTAGTAAGAAATAATAAGAGATCTTTATACAGCCTTCACAGCCTGAATTTCCTAACTTTGGTGATAAGTATAGATGTCTCTTTACCTCATGGTACAGGGAGGTACCTTTCACAAGGAGATTTAGTTCTTGATTTCAGGGGGACAGAGGAGGATTTGAGTGTCCTTCTTGCACAGGATGTCTCTTAAGTAACTTTTATTTAAAATAACCAATATGCCAAAGTGGCACATTTTGGGGCAGCCCCCTGCCTTGACCCCTATAAGAAAGGAATAGATAAGAACATATGGGGTCATAAAAGGGAAGGGATTTTGGAAAGAGCAATTATTTATCATTTACTCTTCTCTTCTGAACCAAGCTCCTGCTTGCTGGGATTCTTATTGGGCCAGTGTCAGGACTTGACGTTGACCTTAGCTTTGGTGGTGTTAAGGGAGATGGAAGCCTGGTCCTACCAAGCTACAAAGCTGCTTGCCTGTCTGTCTGGGGAAAAAAGGGACTCAGCCATGTGGCGAGCATCCATATTTATGCCCACTTAACGCCTTGCCTTCATTGTATCTTCACCTATACCTCCCCCACCCCCCCACTTCCAAGCTGTAGAGCCCTGAGTCCTTCTGGCTAATTCCTCGATATCTGTTGTTTATGTCTGTCTCTTTCCTTTCAAGGTCAGGCAGTTGGGATTTGCTGATTTATTTTTTTTTAATTTGTATTTAAAGGTTTTGCAGGCTTCCTGCCCAGGAACACAAATGGCATGGGGAGTGTCAGTCCGCTCTGAGTACTCCTTTGTCCAGTGTCCTTGGCAGGATGAGGGAGGGAGCAGGGGCTGGGGCCAGGTAATGGGGGGGGGGGCACTGCTGGTCACATGTTCCAATGCTCACTTTCTCAGCTTTTGTTATCAGTGGCCCCTCACCCTCCTCCCACTTGGACTATGAAGGGATAGGCACTGAGGTTGGGGGGAGGGTGTAGAGAGATGGGAAGAATTATTAAGAGTTATGGAACACTTACCATGTGCCTCTGAGGTCAGTACTATTATCATCCCTCAGTTTATAGTAGAGAAAACTGAAGCCCAGAGAGGATAGATAACTTTCATCAGGTCTCATGGACACTTATCTGTGGAGATAAGATCTAAAGCTAGGTTTGTCTGACTCCAGCTGTGCAGTCCTTAACCACTCAGCTATCCTGTAAGGAGCCCTAGGTTATACTCCTGGCCATGTCACCAGTATTTGTGGCTGTTAATGCAAAAACCTCCCTAGGCTTCCGTTTCCTCTGGTATAAAATGGGAATGACAGCCTTTGTTCTGCTTAACTCCTGGGGTTGACATGAAGGTCAAATGGGCTAGGGGATATGAAAGGATTAAAAAAAACACGTACCACTGGTGGGAGAATGGGAAATAGAATGAACACAGGATCTGTGAATTGGGCTCTTGGACTGCTGGATTTCTGGTTATGGCTGTTACCTTCTCTGGTTCTGTGACCTTGGGTGAATTACATCAGGTTTGGGCCTCAACAGTAAAATGAAGGAGGTAAACTCAAAGGTCCTATTCAGGTCTATGGCTCTGATCACTTCCCCTCTCTCAAGTCTTAGGCCATCTGCCTGCTGCTAGAGTGAAATTATCCCACTCAGCCTTCTTCCTTCACTGTGTTCACAGTGGTGCTAAAATGGTTTGGAATGAACACAGAGAAAGAACCTAAACAGTCTCCATGTGTCCTACTGTTCCCCTTTCATTCTCTAACACCACAGTGTTAATTGTTGTTATCACTCTCCCTACTACTTCATTCTCATTAACATGGGGGAACGGGGGAGAACGCCTTAACCCCGTCTCCTTATAGTCCAGCACAGCCCTGTTCCCACTTGGTGTCACCTGATGCTGCTTTTAGGGATCTTCCCAGAAGATCCTGGTCCCAGACTTAATCTGTGGAGTAGCTCACAGTAAGAGGCTTGACCTAAGATGCTATGCCCCCAGTCATATCTCAAATTCATGAAGCACCCTTTTACTGGGTATTTATTATGTGCAAAGTACTCTGCTGAGCACTAGGAAGGAAAGAATCAGGTAGATGAGAAGTTTAGAGTCTGCTGGGTGAGATGAATGTGTCCCCTAGTACATGTAACACTTTGTGTGCTTACTAGAACATTCAGAACTCAATTGCATCAGATTCTCAAAACTTCTAGGAGATAAGTAGGGCGCAGCATCTTCATTTTATAGATGAGTAAACTGAGTCATGTGAGTACATGTGAGACCATGTGCCTGTAAAATTAGAAGAGTGAAGATAGAAAAGTAGGTGGCAATTGTAGAGGTGTTTGGTGATGTGAGGTGGACACGTTCTAACAACACAGGGTGGTGAGCCATGGAAAGAGAAGCATTGTGGGAAGGCTTTGTTTTATGTTTACTGAGCTTATTCTCAGGGAACTGAGGGGTCAGTCACCAAGACTGCATATTTTTACGCAGAGGATTCAAAGCTTAGGGAACTCACAGGGCCTGAGCACTGTTCTCAGATAGCCTGTGGGTTGAGAAGATGGAGGGGTACTGTAGGATAAGCAGTGAAGAGAATGAAACTTCTTCTGTATACCCTCCATTGAGTCTTCCTTATGGAAGTTCCAGAATGGAGCCTTAGGATTTCTTTGGGAGTCCAGGAGGCTCTCCACAAAGTTTTGCTCTCAGAGCCTTTAAAAAACCAGTCCTATAGGACAGCCCAGTTTCTTAGTATCTGCCCTGCTAGGAGTGCTCTCTGAGCTCCAGGAGCTCTGCATGTTGCCCAGCTCTCAGTGCTCTGGCCTCTTTCAAAGGGAGAGCTGGAGGGCATGTTTGCCAAGCTCCCTATCTAATAAGCAATCTCTTCTCTGGCAGCCCTGCTCAGCTGTTCTGATGGAATAATTGAGCACAGAAGTATATGCATATAAGTGTATGCATGTGTGTGTAAGGAGGGCTGGGGGAGCACTTGTATTACCTGGGGAGTAATTCTCTTCCACCTTCCAGTTACTTTACTAGCTACCTCCTTCTCCAGACTCTTGATTTAGCTGTGCTTTCTTCCTTCGTTTTTGGCCCTTCTCAGATTCCTACGAGGGGCTCCTTGCTCTGTGCCCTAAGGCCACACTGGCCCAGGGCCATACGAAAGCAACGCAAAAGGATATTTTCTGCCTCCCCCCCACCAGGCATAGAGAACCAGATCCTGAGTGGAGAAGCACTAAATCAGGAGGTGGAGGAGAGGAGATCAGGTTCATCTATACATATCCAGACAATGTGCATAGTGGTTAGAAGCACGGGATTTGGAGGCAGATTGTTTAGGTTCAAGCCTTGGTTTTTATCCTATTAGCTGTGTAACATTTCTATGTTTCAGTTGCCTTTTCCTTTAAAAGGAGGATAATATGGAGTGCCTTGGTGGCTCAGTTGGTTAAGTGTCTGACTTCAGCTCATGTCATGATCTTATAGTTCATGAGTTCAAGCCCCACATTGGGCTCTCTGCTGACAGCACAGAGCCTGCTTTGGATTCTCTATTTCCCTTTCTCTCTGCCTCTTCCCAACTAGCGCTCTCTCTCTCTCTCTCTTTCTCTCTCTCTCAAAACTAAATAAACATTAAAAAGTTGGAACTGAAGAAATTAAAAATAATTGCTGGGTGCCTAGTAATTATGGGGTGCGTGGGTAGCTCAGTTAGTTAAATATCCGACTTTGGCTCAGGTCATGATGTCAGGGATCATGAGTTCAAGCCCCAGATCGGGCTCTCTACTCTCAGCACGGAGCCTGCTTCAGATCCTCTGTCTCCCTCTCTTTGTGTCCCTCTCCTGTTCTTTCTCTCTCTCAATAATAAATCAACATTTAAAACATTTTAAGAAGGAGGATAATAATAATACCTTCCTTATAGGGATATTTTATGATTCAATGCATTATTGTCTATAAAGTGGTTAGACAGTGTAGGAGTACATACTAAGAACTCAATAACTATTAGCTGTAGTTGCTTTCCCTTATCCACCCTCCACCCATAGTCAAGGTAGGATGGGGTGGATCATGGACTCTTCCTCAACCAGCCATGCCCTTTCAAGGCTGGAGCTTTGGGAATGTGTTGTCCTCTACCCCCCACCCCACCCCAATATAATTGCTATTGATATTGTTTTAGTTTGCCTTGTAAGGAATAGGCTCAGGAGGATTTTTTTCCCAACTCCAAGCTATCAGGGATTCTTAATAGACACCTGCACTGATGAGGTGCCATGGCACCTTCTAAAGATTTCTTTCCAGAGATTCTTGGTTCAGCCTCAGCCCAGTGTAATCAGTTCTGAAGCCCTGAAGACCTCTGAAAGTGCTGCCTGTGTGAGTTCCAACATTGTCATTCCTTGAGAGTATGAGGACCAGTGGTCTACTTTATGCAGAGAACAGGATGGTCTAGTTTGGGGTTGGCAGTAGGTACCCTAAGCCTCCTAGTCAAGAACAGCAGGAAATGTCAGAGTGGGCTGGGGAGGAGATCATAGCCTATAGGGGCCAAAGGAAGGCCATCCATGCGCCTAGCAAGGGCATGCTCCTTACTGAAACCTCACCAGTGCATCCTGCTAAAGAGGTTACCTCAGGAAATTGATCAGCCTGAGAGAATAAGAGAGTCCAAAATCAATGAAAATTACAGAACTGAGGGAAGAGGGAAGAGTTGAGAGGTCCAGGCCAACTTTGAAGAAGCAGAGAATTAAAAAATACTGAGCTTTTCATTTCTTTTCTTTTGATGGAGAGGAATTAGGAGGGTGCTGGAGCTGGACAGGATGCAAGAAACATTTGTTACACTTGCTCTAGGAAGAGGTGAGTGCATGTGAATTCAATTTTCTGGATCAATGCCTAGAGTGGTCACATATCACCACAGATCAAGGATCCCTTTGGCACTATAATTCTCTTTGCAGGAGGCACACCCTGCCCCTCTCAGCCACCAGCCCTCTGTCCACAGCTGCTGCTACTTCTGTTCTTCCTAGGGCATAAGTATGCCCCTATGCAGGATTTGGTGGCACCATGTTGGCTGACACTTGAATTCACATTTGCCCCATACACACTGAAGGAAACTTTAGGTTAGACACTGGGAGTGAGGGTGGCAGCATAGCCCTGGCCCCCTATGCCCAGCCACTGAAGCCAACTTAGAGGATCCAGAGGAAGTTGGAGCTGAGGACTTGAATCTGAAAGAAAAACATTATTCATTCCACAAAGTCCTTTAAAGATGCAGGTCCTCAGTAGTCAGACATTTCACTTGGGGCTTTGGTGTTTGTTTGCCATAGGATCAGGCTGCATCATGGCCCAGCTCCTGAGGGTTAAGTAAAAGAAGGTCCTGCCAAGAAGGCACTGTCTAGGAGGGAGCTGGGACAGTAGAAATCTAGACAAGGTTCTTGCCAAATCAATCCAGCCCTTAGGCTATGGAGATGTGGAAAGGAATTAAAGAAAGAGAACTACTATTTATCAGGTCCCCATGATTATGTGTCAGGCAGGGTGCTAGGGCTTTCCTGTAATGATAACTACCTTTTATTGAGCACCTACTATGTGTCATGAACTTTCTGTACATGATCTCATGTATTCTTCACAACTGCTTTCTGAGTTTGGCATTATTATCTCCACTTTTAAATTAAGTGACAAGCTCAGAAAAATTAAGTGGCTTGCCCAAAGTTGCACAGCCTGTACAGAACTGAGAATTGAATCTACTTCTGACTGACTTTGAAGCTGGTGTTCATTATATTACACAGTAATTCCTCAATGTAAAATCCTCTGAATCTTTGTCCCAGGAAATGCTCTAGAAAAAAAAAAAGAATTTCTTGATTAAATTAGTCAGGGTAGGATAGGATAAATATTGTAAAAAAAACAACCCCCAAAACTGAGTGGTTTAATGCAAATCAACAGATATTTTTTTATCCATGTTGCTTGGAGAGAGTGAGGATGGGCTGGGCTGGTGGACACTGATCTAGACAGTTATTCAGGGACTAAAGCTCATTTTCTAGTGTGGCTTGGAAACCTTTATGTCCCTGAAGCCCTTTACTGAATCCTCTGCATTCTGTCAACAGGTGAGTTAAAAGAGAGAAGGTGTAACAGGCACACCCATTCTTAATTACCACAGCATGGAAGGGACATACATCACTTCTGCTCACATTCCAAAATAAGGATGACCACCTCATTGCAAGGAATCCTGGGAAGTGTTACTTGGCGGTGGGCCCTGTAAGAGGAAATGGGTTCAGTAAGCATGTGTACAGTCTACCACACTGATCCAATACTCTACTGCAATCCCCTAAAGTATCAGCTGTGCTGATTTCTAGGTTGTGACCTTGGATGGGTTACTTAACCTCTCTGGGCCTCGATTTCCTCATTTATAAAATGAAAAGAACAGTGGTATCTATTAGGTGATGAAGATTACATAAGGAATAATACATGTGAAGCACTTCTCTTAGAGCCTAACACATAGCAAGTAGTTGATAAATGGCTTATAGCTGCAAACTTTCTCTTCATCTTTTAGAGACCATATGCATGTTAGTGTAATGGAGATTCTGAGAAGTCTCGAAGTGGAAACCCTTATTATTTTCAACTTCGGCCAACCCAGCCTTTCCCCCAACAGAGGTCCGAGGGGCCCCCTTTTTAAATACACCTTTCATCATCCACTGAAACTAACTGTCATCCTCTGAAATATGTTTTGGGAAACTCCACTCTCCTTCTAGCAGGGGATCCAATAAATTTGTCAATGCTCTGAGATGTTTCCATTTGATGTTACGGATGCTTTCTTTCCTATTCACTATCTCTACTTTGGTGGGGGGGTGGTGAGAGGAGGTTCTTTTTTTAAGAAAATGCTGGCCTGTGTCAGCTGGGAACAGGGAAAGAGGCATTGTGTCTTTGTTGGGGCTGGGACCTTCTTTCTTTTTCTTTTTCTTTTTTAATATAGTTTATTGTCAAGCTGTCAAGTTGGTTTTCCTATAACATCCAGAGCTCATCCTAATAAGTGCCCTCCTCCATGACCATCACCCATTTTCACATCTCCCCCACCCTGCACCAACCCTCAGTTTGTACTCAGTAATTAATATTCTCTTGTGATTTGTCTTCATACCTCTCCTTAACTATTTTTCCCCTTCCCTTCCCCTATGGTCCTCTGTTAAGTTCTTCTTGCTTTACATATGAGTGAAAACATATGGTATTTATCTTTCTCTACTTTACTTATTTCACTTACCATAATACCCTCGAGTTCCATCCACATTGCTACAAATGGCCAGATTTCATTCTTTCATATTGCCATGTAATACTCCATTGTACAGATAAACCATATCTTCTAGATCCATTCATCAGTTGATGCACATTTAGATTCTTTCCATGATTTGGTGATTGTTGAGAGTGCGCCTATGAACATTGGGGTACATGTGCCCCTATGCATCAGCACTCCTGTACCTCTTGCACAAATTACTAGCAGTGCTGTTGCTCAGTCATAGGGGAGCTCTATTGTTAATTTTTGGAGGAATCTCCACACTGCTCTCCAGAGCGACTGCACCAGTATACATTCCCACCAGCAGTGTAAGAGGGTGCCCATTTCTCCACATCCTCGCCAGCATCTGTAGTCTCCTGATCTGTTCATTTTAGCCACTCTGACCTGCGTGAGGTGGTATCTCAGTGTGGTTTTGATTTGTACTTCCCTGCTGATGAGTGACATTGAGTATCGTTTCATGTGTCTGTTAGCCATCTGGATGTCCTCTTTGGAGAAGTGTCTGTTCATATTTTCTGCCCATTTCTTCAATGGATTATTTTTTTTCAGGTGTAGAGTTTGATGAGTTCCTTGTAGATTTTGGATACTAGCCCTTATTTGATATGTCATTTGCAACTATCTTTTCCCATTCCGTCAGTTGCCTATTAGTTTTGTTGATTGTTTCCTTTGCAGTGCAGAAGGTTTTTATCTTGATGAGGTCTCAATAGTTCATTTTTGCTCTTGATTCCCTTGACTTTGGGGATGTGTCAAGTAAGAAATTGCTGCGGTTGAGGTCAAGGATGTTGTTTCCTGCTTTCTCCTCTAGGGATTTGATGGTTTCCTGTTCACATTCAGGTCCATCATCCATTTTGAGTTTCTTTTTGTGTATGGGGTAAGAAAGTGGTCTAGTTTCATTCTTCTGCATGTTGCTGTCCAGTTCTCCCAGCACCATCTGTTAAAGAGGCTGTCTTTTTTTCCATTGGATACTCTTTCCTGCTTTGTCAAAGATTAATTGGCCATACATGTATGGGTCCAATTCTGGGTTCTGTATTCTATTGCATTGATCTATGTGTCTGTTTTTGTGCCAATACCATACTGTCTTGATGATGATAGCTTTGTGGTAGAGGCTAAAGTCTGGGATTGTGATGCCTCCCGTTTTGGTTTTCTTCTTCAATATTACTTTGGCCATTTGGGGTGTTTTGTGGTACCATATGAATTTTAGGATAGTTTGTTCTAGCTTTGAGAAGAATGCTGGTGCAATCTTGATTGGATTGCATTGAATTTGTAGATTGATTGGGTAATCATGACATTTTAACAATGTTTATTCTTCCAGTCGATGAGCATGGAATGTATTTTTCATTTCTTTGTGTCTTCTTCAATTTCCTTCATAACTTTTCTATAGTTTTCATCATACAGATCTTTTACATCCTTGGTTAGGTTTATTCCTAGGTATTTTATGTTTTTTGTGTGTGTGTGCAATTGTGAATGGGATCAGTTTCTTAATTTCTCTTTCTGTTTCTTCATTATTGCTGTATAAAAATGCAACTGATTTCTGTATGTTGATTTTGCACACAGCGACTTTGCTGCATTTATGGATCAGTTCTAATATGCTTCTGGTGGAGTCTCTAGGGTTTTCTGTGTAGAGTATCATGTCATCTATGAAAAGTTAAAGATTGACTTCATCTTTGCCAATTCTGGTGCTTTTTATTTCCTTTTGTTGTCTTATTGCTGATGCTAAGACTTCCAGCACTATGTTAAACAACAGTGGTGAGAGTGGACGTCGCAGTTGTGTTCCTGATCTCAGGGGGAAAGCTCTAAGTTTTTCTCCAATGAGGATGATGTTAGCTGTGGGCTTCTCATAAATGGCTTTTATGATGTTAAAGTTCGTTCCTTCTATCCCAACTTTCTCGAGGGGGTTTATTACGAAAGGATGCTGTATTTTGTCAAATGCTTTTTCTGCATCTATCAACAGGATCATATGTTAATGTGATGTATCACATTGATTGATTTGTCAATATTGAACCAGCCCTGTAACCCAGGAATGAATCCCACTTGATCATGATGGCTAATTCTTTTTATATGCTGTTGAATTTGATTTGCTAATATCTTGTTGAGTATTTTTGCATCCATATTCATCAGGGATATTGGTCTGTAGTTCTCTTTTTTTGCTGGGTCTCTGTCTGGTTTCAGAATCAAAGTGATGCTGGCTTTGTAGAATGAGTCTGGATGTTTTCCTTCCATTTCTGTTTTTTGGAATTGCTTTGAGAAGAATGGTATTGACTCTGATTTAAATGTCTGGTAGAATTCCCCAGGGAAGCCATCTGGCCTAGGACTCTTATTTGTTGGAAGATTTTTGATAACTGATTCAATTTCTTCACTAATTATGGGTCTTCAGATTTTATATCTTTTCCCGTTTGAGTTTTGGTAGTGTGTGTGTGTTTGGGAATTTGTCCATTTCTTCTAGGTTGTCCAGTTTGTTGGCATATAATTTTTCATAGAATTTCCTGATAATTGCTTGTATTTCTGAGGGGTTGGTTGTAATAACTCCATTTTCTATCGTGATTTTGTCTATTTGGGTGTGTTCTCTCTCTCTCTCTCTCTCTCTCTCTCTCTCTCTCTCTCTCTCTCTCTTTTCTTTGAGAAGCCTGGCTAGAGGTTTATCAATTTTGTTTAGTTTTTCAAAAAAACTAACTCTTGGTTTCACTGATCTGTTCAACTGATCTGTTGTTTTTTGTTTGTTTTGGTTTTGGTTTTTTTTTGAATCTATATTGTTCATTTCTGCCCTGATCTTTATTATTTCTCTTATTCTGCTTGGTTTGGGGTTCTCTTGCTGCCCTGCTTCTAGTTCCTTTAGGTGAGCTGTTAGATTTTGTATTTTTACTTTTTCTTGCTCCTTGAAATAGTCCTGGTTTGCAATGTAATTTCCTCTTAGAACTGCCTTTGCTGCATCCCAAAGAGTTTGGATTGTTGTGTTTTCATTTTCATTTGTTTCCATGTATTTTTTAATTTCGTCTCTAATTGCCTGGTTGACCCATTCGTTCTTTAGTAGTGTGTTCTTTAACCACCACACTTTTGGAGGTTATCCAGACTTTTTCCTGTGATTGATTTCATTTTTCATAGCATTGTGATCTGAAAGCATGCATAGTGTGATATCAATTCTTTTATATTTTTGGAGGGCTGCTTTGTGACCCAGTATGTAGTCTGTCTTGGATAATGTACCATGTGTACTCGAGCGGAAAGTGAATTCCATAGCTTCAGGATGCAGAGTTCTAAATATATCTGTCAAGTACATCTGGTCGAATGTGTCATTCAGGTCCATTGTTTCTTTAGTAATTTTCTGTCTACTTGATCTATGCATTGCTATAAGTGGAGTATTAAAGTCTCCTGCAATTAGCACATTCTTATCAATAAGATTGCTTTTGTTTGTGATTAATTGTTTTATGTATTTGGGTGCTCCTAATTCGGTGCATAGACATTTATAATTGTTAACTCATCCTGATGGATGGACCCTGTAATTATCATATAATGCCCTTCTTCATCTCTTGTTACTTTACAGTAAAGTCCAGTTTGTCTGATAGAAGTATGGCTACTCCAGCTTTCTTTTGACTTCCAGTAGCATGATAGATATTTCTTCATGCTCTCACTTTCAATCTGAAGGTGTTTTCAGGTCTAAAATGAGTCTCTTGTAGACAGCCAATAGATGGATCTTGCTTTTTTTTTTAATCCATTCTCCTTCCCTATGTCTTTTAGTTGGAGCATTTATTCCATTTACATTCAGTGTTATTGAAAAATATGAGTTTAGAATCATTGTGTTCTCTGTGGGATTCATGCTTGTAGTGGTATCTCTGGTACCGTGTTCCTTGCAACATTGCTCTCATAGGGTCTCCCTTAGGATTTCTTGTAGGGCTGGTTTTGTGTTGATGAATTCCTTCAATTTTTGTTTGTTTGGGAAAACCTTTATCTCTCCTTCTATTCTGAATGACAGGCTTGCTGGATAAAGGATTCTTGGCTGCATATTTTTCCTGTTCACATTCCACAATCACATTGAAGATTTCCTGCTATTCCTTTCTGGCCTGCCAAGTTTCAGTAGATAGGTCTGCTACTACCATGATATGTCTGCCTTTGTATGTTTATCCATAGCTGCTTTCAGAATTCTCTCTTCATCCTTATGTTTTGCCAGTTTCACTATGGTATGTGATGCAGAATATTGATTCAAGTTACGTCTGAGGGGAGTTCTCTCTGCCATCTGGATTTCAATGTCTGTTTCTTTCCCCAGATTGGGGAAGTTCTAGGCTATGATTTGTTCAAGTACCCCTTCAGACACTTTCTCTCTCTTCTTCTTCTAGAATTCCTATGATTTGGATATTGTTCTCTTTGATTGCATCATTCAGTTCTCAAATTCTCCTTTCATGCTCCTGCATCAGTTTATCTCTCTTTTTCTCAGCTTCCTCTTTTTCTATAATTGTATCTTTTAATTCACTTATTCTCATTGTTGCCTCTTCAATCTGTGCTGTGACTGCCTCCATTTTATTATGTACTTAATTTTTAGCATTTTTACATTCATCATAACTATTTTTAAGATCCATGATCTTTGCAGCAATAGCGTCTCTGCTGTCTTCTATGCCTATTTCAACCGCAGTGATTAATTTTATGACTATTCTAAATTCTTGGTCAGTTATGTCACTTGCATTTATTGTGATCAATTCTTTAGCTGTCAGTTCTTGGAATTTCTTTTACGTAGATTTCTTCCATTTCATCATTTTGGCTAGCTTTCTGTCTCTTGTACCTTTTAAAGGCCTGGCCATTCAGGAAGTGTTCCCTTAAGGGTGTCCCTTGGTCTCTCTTGATGTGAATTTGCTTAATTTATTTCCCTACTCATAGTGATGTTGGGTTCTCCATCATGTGTGCTTTGGTTTGTTTCTTGAAGTAGCCCTGGATTGGAAAACAGACAGACAAAGAAACAGGGAACAAAAACAGGCAAACACACAGACAAATCAAACAAGCAAACCAACAACAACAACAAAAGACAGTCTAAAAGCATAAAACCCAGAAATCCCAGCTACGAATAAAGAGCATGGTGGAGGCAGTGATGATAGAAGAGCATATACAAAGAGTGAAATGACAGGGTTGGGGAGAAAGAGCAAATGAACATTGACTAGAAAGAGAAACTAAAAGTCTTAATTCAGAGAGAGAAAAAGGAGAATGCGGCCAGAGGCGAGGAGACAGAAATGAAGATAATGTTATCCAGAGAAACTATATAGTCTGATTATTTCAGAGAGAGGGAGAAAGGAAGGTAAAGAAGGAGGTGTAGAACATGCATCAGGAGGATGTATTAAATATGTCTGTTTAAGCAAATTTATAACAAGAAAAACCAGCCCAGAGGAGGGGAGAGATAAGAATGAGAAAATGGAGAATATACCTGAATAGCAAGAATTAGTCTAGAGTTAATCACAGCAATGCAGCAGTGCGGGGGACCAACCCACGCACCACAGTTGAAAGGTCCCGAGTAGGGGGTTGGTGTTGGCGAAAATATCTCTAGAAAAGAAGACGGACAAGACGAACAAGACAGACAAGACAGACAGGACAGACAGGACAGACAGGGTGGATGGTGGTTGGTAAGGCCACGTTTATTAAGATAGCCAGGGTCTTATATACTTTGGGTGATTACATCATTTCTTTAAGGATTACATAGTTCAAGGTCCCTGAAGTAAAGACATGCTCCGGGGAAGGTTATTCTTATCAGTAAGTAACAGGTTTAAGTCATTGCAAAAAGAAGAATCCCCTAATAATAGTCTGGTTTTAAACATATGATAAGCCTGAAGAATTCTATGAGGAGATGTACATTCCTTAAGGCCCTTCATTAGTTATTCAAGGGTGGGATGCTTATCCTTAAGCAAATCTTTTGGGAGAGGATTATGTTCACTGCCAACAGCAGACAAAGAGCCAGAAAATAAAGTAAGGGAAGGTCACTGACTGACCCAAATTGATTCAAAGCCTAAAAGTATATGCCTCTTTGCAAAGCAATGAGAAAATCATAGGATGAACAGAAGCCACATGTGCAGCCCAAGAGGCCAAATATTGTTTGAGGGTTATTATTGCCTACTGGGCCCCAACACAGCAGTGCTGGTTTTGGGGGAGGTTCCTTCTGTTTTTCTAGCATCTATAGGCTCCCAGCAGCTCCCCAGCACAGATGGGTGTGGTTTGGTGTAGGCGAGTCCTGCCTCCACTGTGGGTCCTTTGGGCTTATCCCTGAGGTGCCGCCTTGATGGTTGTGGGGAGAAAAATGTCGCCCCCCACCCCGCCCCTTCTCCTCTAACCAGGTGTCCCAAATCACTCTTTTGGATCTGTTCTCACTGTGCCACAGGCATAGCCAAGGTGCGCCAAGTCGCCCCCCACACAACTGCTTCCAAGATCTCCATATGCATTAATGATGCTGCCTAAAATGTAATCCCCTGAGCCTGGCACTTCAGAACAAGGGGCTGATTCCTCCAGATGCCCACTCAGCCCCTGGGGTACCACCTGACCTGGCGGGAAGTTCTTTTGTCCCCCAGCATGGGGAATAGGACAGGATCCCTCTCCGTCCCGTGCCGAGGTTTTTCTCTTGTCCAGATACAGTTCTACACTTTTCCTTGGGAAAGTTATTTAAATTCTCAGAGTCTCAGTTTCATTTTGTGCAAAATGATGATGATAAGAATTTCTTCTTTTTGGGATAAAAGTGAGATAATGTATTAATTACTCATTGTAGCAAAGGAGAATGCACAGGTACGGAAGGATGGGATCTTTCAGGAGTTGGACTTAAGTGATTTGGGATAGGGTTTAATGAAGTAGGGTTTACTCTGAATTGGATACTGTCAGGAAGCAGAAGTAATTCTATAGTTGGGTATCTCAGATGTAAAGAAAGGGGAACCCTTTTACACTGTTGGTGGGAATGGAAACTGGTACAGCCACTCTGGAAAACAATATGGAGGTTCTTAAAAAAATTAAAAATAGATCTACCTGTTTACACAGCCATTTCACTTGTAAGTATTTATCAAAATGATACAAAAATGCTGATTCGTAGGGACACCGGTATCCCCATGTTTATAACAGCACTGTCAACAATCGCCAAATTATAGAAAAAGTCCAAATGTCCATGGATTGGTGATGGATAAAGAAGATGTGCTGTACGTATACAATGGAATATTACTTGGCGATAAAAAAGAATGAAATCTTGACATTTGCAACAATGTGGCTGGAACTGGAGGGTATTATGCTAAGTGAACTAAGTCACAGAAAGACAGATCTCATTTCATTCATATGTAAAATTTGAGAAACTCAACAGATGAACATAGGACAAGGAAAAGGAAAATAAGAAAAATAGAGAGGGTGGCAAACCATAAGAGACTCAAATACAGAAAATAAACTGACAATTGCTTAGGGGAGGTTTGTGAGGGAATGGGTTAAATGGGTGATGGGTTTTAAAGAGGCCATTTTTCTGGGATGAGCACTGGGTGACATATGTGAGTGATGAATCAATCACTGGGTTCTACTCTTGAAGCCAAGACTACATTGTATGTTAACTAACTTAATTTAAATAAAAAAATCTTATCTAAAAAAGGGGAGGTTAGAGCTAAGATAAATATGTAAATTAGCCAGAATTGGGGGAAGTTTGGTCATTTCTATGGCTTAGATAATGTTCTCATTTTGTCTGTGTTCAGACAGCAATATTTCCACTCTAATCCTCTCCCATTTGAGCTATTTTGCCCCCCATAGTCGCCTTTTTTGGTCTTTATCCATCATGGTCACAGAATGGCCTTGTCTGATATTGATGTTCTATTACATTGTTCAGCAGGAGAATAATAGGACCCAATTGATACTACCAGATCAGGTCCTAGTTGTCAGGGGACTCAGTGCCTCCTTTATACCCAAGAGCAGATAAAGTCAGGCTGTAGGACACTAATCAGTGATATCCAGATTCTCACCATTGCCAAGACTTTGCTGATCAGAAGTTTGTTTGGAGAATGTAGTCTGTAATAGGACTAGGGTTAGTGTATTCTGCTCCTTATGCTGAAGGATGAGTTGTTGAGTCATGTGATGTGACAGTTGTTGTGTAGTAGCATTTAAATCGCTGAACAGGATACATCAGCTAACTGTAATACTAACAATTATCAGAAACAAAATGCTAATTCGTCAAGGAAACAAGTGGCTTTCTACCCTCCCCAGCTGTATTGTTTATTTTGTTGTATATGGGCATAGCAAAAAGTATTTGCTATAATATAAAATTCCCCTTGATTAGTTAAGAAGAAATCAAAGGTAATGTGATTGTTCATAACAGCCCTGGCTACTGAATTTAGACTAGTTTTTTGGGTTTTCTGAGTAGAGGTTATGTTATTTATGACTGTTTTTACAGGCAGAAATAAACTGTGGACCATCTTTGTCAGTTGTATTATTCCTAATGTGGGAACCACAGTTTGAATAGCATCCATGAAGAGGCAGTCAGTTTATCCCTTCTGGAAATTCTCCAGAGTAACTTGAGCCTCATTTGAGAGGTAATTGGGTAATTGGTGGGTAAGTTAAAAATTATTTCTAGAGAAACATAATCCTCTAAGGAAATGGTAATTTTAAATACCTGAAAATCTTGAAAAATTATTCTGAATCCACAGTATAAGTTAGTGTAATGTCTGATAGCCACATATAAAGTTGTACCCTAGTGGGGGCACAGACTATACTGGAAACAAATGTATCCTTTATGACAATAGCAGTGAGCCTGTTTTATGTCTTTCTAAATTAACACTGTTTTTTATTTTTAATTAAAAATTTTTTTAAATTTTTTATTTATTTTTTAGAGGGAGAGAGAGACAAAGTGAGTGGGGGAGGAGCAGAGAGTGACACAGAATCTGAAGCAGGCTCCAGGCTCCTAGCTATCAGCACAGAGCCTGACCAGGGTTTCGAACTCACAAACCACGAGATCATGACCTGACCCAATGTTGGACACTTAGCTGACTGAGCCACCCAGATGTCCCTTAACACTTTTTTGAGTCAAGTTGAACAGTAGAGGCCAAAGGGTCTCTGAAGGTCTGTGTAGGATGTTGAAAATTTCCCTAACAGAAGTAAACAGAAAGTTGTTTCCTTCTTGATTCATAGTAAATGAAGAAGCCTAATTGGGTTTCAAGTATCACAGAAACTAGAGCAGAGTTAGTGGTATAGTGGTGAGCATAGCTGTCTTTCAAGTATCACAAAAACTGACAGTGTGAAAGGGCTTTCAATAGGAGGTTAGCTGAAAATTGGTGAATGTCTTTTTGTTCATAAAAGAGTTTGCACAGCTTGTGGAACCGCTGGGCTTAGTGTTGATGTAGAACTAAGCTAATTGAAGTTTTTTCTATCTTTTGCTATTGCTGTTATAGCTCTTAGACAAGGTGCTTTGTCTTAGCTACTGGATCTAATGAAGAACTGAATTAAGCAATATACCTTTGACCATTCCCATATAATTAAGCTAGTACCCCAGTGCCTATCTAGAAACTTCATAAACAAAATAAAAAAGAGAGATTGTGAATCTAAAATCCTGGAAAAATCTTTGGTAGAGAGGTATAAATCAGTCTGTGTTTAAATAGGGCTATATTTCTATTAACTATAAAATTATTCAACATAAAATGATATCAGTATTTGCATATTTTACTTTTATCTGGAAGATAAACTCATTTTAATTACATCACATTACTTTAATATTAAATTCTCATAACAGTGTGACTTAAAAGTTGGAGAAATTTAGATAACATCATTATTCTTATCCTTTCTTTTATGAGGTGAATGGGCAAATCTTTGTGTTACTTACTGACCATTTTAGAAAACTCAAAGATTTTTTAGGCATAAAATGCACCTTAATAGTTTTATTACTCAGCATTTGTGAAAGGTAAAATTAAGAATAGTTGTTAGAAGGGACAAGGTAAATCAAAATATCTAAGGGAAGAAATATTTATCATTAACACTGTAAAACTACCTAATGATAACATCTACTAGGAAATTACCTTTTTTTTTATGAAAGTAAGAAATTGCTTAAAACACAATTTCAGAATATGTCACAAAGTTTTGAGAGTTAACAGAATAATTTGGTGGCAGAAAGGAACCTCTACTAATCTGATCATAGACTTAGTCATTCCACATAAAAAAAAGACCCGTATTCTAATTTTACTCCTTTGAGACATTATTCATGTAACAATTTGTAATAAAAGATTTATTAATATATCTTTATATATGTACTTATGTATACACAGTTATATAAATGTAAAATAGGCAGTAATCTCAAGTTTTTATCTACAACTATAAATAACTTATCGGTATATTAAATAAAACATACATTATATTAAATAACTATGACAACTTTTTAAATAAGCAAAATGAAAATAATATCCATTATCTTATATACATGGTTCTATTTCCCTGTGATTCTGGTACCAACTCCAACTAACCATTTATATTAATTCTTATCATTCACCAAAATACCCAGCTTTTTTTTCTTCAGACATAAAAGAAAACTAGAGAACAGAAGGTAAAAAATTATTTAGCAATTTTTCCTCCAAGAGAAAGTATTTCTTATCATTTTAACAGTTTCAATAGGCAAAATATATATAAAATATTGTTCAAAGATGTTTGCATAATTTGTTAATTGATTGCAACTAAAAAACAAGAATAAATATGTTAGTATCTGGTTTATTTTTTCCTTTTGGAAGTACCCAAACATTATTTGTAATTAACTTAGGTCTAAGATCTTAAAATTATCTAATGATGTGTAAATTATAATTTATTTTATTTTAACATGTTTTTGTTTTTTAAGTTTTATTTAAATCCAAGGTTGTTAACATGTAGTGTAATAATGGTATCAGGAGTAGAATTTAGTGATTCATCACTTACATGTAACACCCATTGCTCATCTCAACAAGAGCCCTCCTTAATGCCCATCAGCGATTTAGCCCATCCCCCCACCCAACACCCCTGCAGCAACCCTCAGTTTGTCCTCTGTATTTAAGAATCTCTTCTGGTTTTCCTGGAGATTGTAATTTAGCTAACACCCTGAATTCTTATGACTTATAGCATTTTTAAGAATTTCATAATATTTTGAAAAGGTATCTATTATTACTATTCTATTTAGTTGAATACAATTTTGTACACCTAATTTCAATTTAAACACATTTTTGAAACAATGGTAAGTTATTTAATTCATAAACACAATGTAGGAAATTTAGGAAGTTATAATTATAAAAAATTTAAATCTAGTCTTGAATAAACCAAAATAGTGTGTTAAGATACTGAATCACACTAAAATTCTTCTTTTATCCTGAAACTAAAGACTTTTCTTATTTTCTAATCGTTATAGTAAGCTATTAGATACTTTCTAATAGCTAATATGTAAATATACGTTCCAGTGCACACAAAAAGTAACATGGTTTAGTAATTTTTAGAGTTTTCTTTTAGACAAATTAGACTTTATTTGGACTAGTTATTCGTAGGGTATATGCAATACAACTAAATTATTTTTTGAAAAGTTAGTATTTAATATTTCACAAGAGAGGAAAAAGAGAGAAAGTAGAACAGAAAAAAGTAAAAAAACAAAAAGAGAACCAGCTACAGTAAAGTATGTGATTGTACTATAAAGGGCTAGTTATGTTTTCCCTGCAGGGAGAAGAAAGAAAGTTAACCTGTAGAAGTACAGATTTTGAGGTATACACACACACAAAAAGAGTGGCATATAGCTGGTTTTGATATATATTTTTTTAACATTTATTTAATTTTGAGAGAAAGAGAGAGAGAGAGGTGAAGGAGGGCAGAGAGAGAGGGATACACAGAATCCAAAGCAGGCTCTGGGCTCTAAGCTGTCAGCACAGAGCCTGATGCGGGGCTCAAACTCACATGACCTGAGACAAAGTTGGACACTTAATCGATGAGCCACCCAGGCACCCCAATGCTGGTTTTGATATAACATTGACCTTTGACAAGTTTATCAAGCTGTATAATTAAAAAATATAGCATTCTCTCAAATGTGGAAACCAAGGAGATGATTTTTCTAAGTTATAAAAAAAACCCTGATCTCTCTTTTAGAAAGACAAGATAATCTCTTCATGAGGGTTTCTTATGCTTTTTGTTATAAAGTGGCTCTCTTTCATGTCCAAAGCTCCTCAAAGCAGACACTGCAATTTTAAAATATTCCTGGTGGAGTTGGAGGAGTAAGCATACAACTTAGCATCATGGAGAGAAAATATGAAGGAAGCAGGTACATAGGCCAGAGGAGGTGCACTTTTAGACTAAGAAAACCCTGTGAGAACTCAACAGTCTGCAAAGATGGTGGTGGTGAACTTTGCCCTCAGAGTTTGGTTAGGGGCCAATTACCTCCAATCCAAGGCCAGACAAAATGCTCTGATTCTTGGTAGGTGCAGCTAAAGAAAGCAGGTCTCAGGGACACAAAGGCAAGATTAAGAAGTCTTCATAAGGTTTTGAAATGATAACCTGACATAAGGTTTATCTGAAAGACACTGGTCTGAGGAGACCTTCTGAATGTCCTAGGGCCAGCACAAGGAAAAGTTTATCAAATCTATGTCATCCTTTCCTTACAGGCTTTTCCTCTTATAAACAACATTAGCAACACTACACAAGCAGACAGACTACAGGAGCATGTGTAAGAAGGGTAGAAAACAATTTCATCAAGTAACATTATAAATCCAATCAGATAACCAAAAATACTCGAAAGGAACTCATTTCTCAAAAAGCAAAATACACCCCAGGTGCCTGGGTGGCTCAGTTGTTTAAGTGTCCAACTCTTGGTTTGGCTAAGGTCATGAGCAGGCTCATGGTTTGTGGGTTTAAGCCCTGAGTTGGGCTCTGTGTTGACAGTTGTGGAGCCTGCTTGGATTTTCTGTTTCCCTCTCTCTCTGCCCCTCCCCCTTCTCACTTTCTATCTCTCTCTTTCAAAATAAACAAATAAGCATTTTAGAGAAAGCAAAATAAACTCAACACTGAAGAAATTCAATGAAATATCAGAGCTCAGTTCAGCATGAATTTACTTCCCAGATTGGTATCTAAAAAAAGTAGGCACAAGAAGTCTAAGATATGGTCGCTATTACGAAGTGGAAGAACTGGGTCCAAGGAAGTGAGTGTTTCAACTGAATCTCAGTTATCCTCCATTTTTGTCAATGCCCTCCAGCCAAAGACCACAAGGAGCACACCTGGGGTTGAACAAGTTGAGCTTATTGCTTATTGCCATGAAGACCAACACAAGGTGGACCGTGGGGGTGTTGAGGTGTCTCTGTGGCAATGAACAACAATCCCAGCTTGATCAACCCCAGGCATGTCCTGGTGGTGCTTGGCTGAAGGGCATTGGTGGTACCTGGTGTCTGAGCGTCTACATTTTGGCTTCTGCCATTTACTAACTGTGTGACTTTAGGTAAGTCACTTCAGTTCTCTGATATTCAATCTGCTTGTCTGTAACTTGTACATAGTAATAACAGTATTCACTTCTTTGGGCTGCTATAAGACCTACAAGTAAAATTTGTTTAAAAAAAAACAAAAGCATCCAGGTTTTGTCTCAACTGGCACCTAGACTACACAGCTCAGGTATCCAGGGGCCTAGTGAATCTAGGTGCCTGTGACTTTGCTGCAGATGGTGGGCACTCTCCACTGGCTCTGGAGTTGGCCTCAGGGAGAGGCTTACAGCCTGATTATGCCCTTTGCCTCCAGTTAGGGAACCCTTCACCTGAGAGCAATTTCTCCAACCCTCATCTTGGACATATTTGTTCTCTAATTGTAGTGTACTGGGTAGTGGGAAGAAGACTAGACTCAGACTGAGAAAAAAACTGGGTTTCAATCCTAACTCTTTCAATGCTAGCTGTGGACTTCAGAAGCCTCAGTTTACTCATGTGTAAAAATAGGTATAACAAATCCTATTTCATGTTTCATGAAATTAACAGAGATTATGTTTGTGCAAAAGAAGTGAGGTGATAAAATGATTCATTCCTTAGTTGACACCTAGGTTTCTGTTCAGAAAAAGTCTCTTCTAAGGAAAATACTCTGATATGCCAATTGCAGGAAAGAAGAAGTTCTGATGGAAAGGACTGGAAGATAACACATATGTAGCTAAGCTGCCCTTCATAAGAAACAAGCATGAATTTGGGGTGGGGCAAAGAAGGAAAAACAGGAAATAGGAAAAGGGAGAAAGAAGCAAGAGTGGATCCACAGCAGGAGACTAGTTTGCAGAGAACTCCTAAGTAGTAATGCAGCCAAGGACTTTTAGATGCAGGAATGTTTAGAAATCAATTTTTAATGGTTCATATTGCTATAACATATGACCCTTCATGTACCCAAACTTTGATAAATTCTGTTACTTGCATAAATGCTTCATGTGAGAGGTCTTCATAGAAATCCAGGAAGAAAAGCAGCATTCCCAGTCTGGTGTGATGAAAAATAGAAGAGAATAGCCATGGAAGATGAACTGGGTCTGAATCAGAAGCTCGCTAGGAGCCCCAAATCAGAAACCACATTGGCCGTGGGATTCTGAGCTCCCTTGGAATTCTCAGAAACTGTGGGGAAGAAATTAGGTTTCCCTGACAAGGGTGCTGGAGCCAATTTTATATGACTGTGAAAGGACAGGCTGACCTTCTACTGATATCTGGCTTACATGTGCACTTCAGGCTGGCCAAGCACAGTCAGGTGCTCCACGCTGGCTGTGTTTGAATCTTCATTTGGTTAATGTCTCTAATATGTTTTCCGGATGTGGTTGTTAGCTCCCTTAGGCTAGAGGTGTGTCCAGAAATCCTCCCACTTTTTTGTATTACTCTCAGAAGCCTGGCAAAGTACTGGATACAGGAGAAGAGAGAAAATAAACAGGAAGGTCAAGTTCTAAGTCTTAACATCTGCCACTTACTGTGCTTTGTCCTAGGCTGGGGTGGGACATGAACCCAATTGGGCATGCTACAAAACCCAAACTCCTAACCATTCCATTATGCTTCAGGGCTCATTGCACCTTGCCTTGACTCAAATAATCTTACCTAAAGCTAGGTGTGAATGTGCTGCCCCGCCCTCCCTGCTTTCTGGGCCCCAGTGAAAGAATTGGGGGCCCAAAATGGAGAGTAGAGTGTGTGTTTATAGGGAACCATGATTTCTTGTTTACGGTTTCCCTAGCAAATCTTCCCACTACCACCCGGCTTGACCCCAGAAGCCAGATTGGCTTGCCACAGAAACTGTCCTTGCTGGTAGGGTTGCCAGAATTAGCAAATAAAAATATAGGATGCCCAGTTAAATTTGCCTTCAGATAAACAATAAATACTTTTGTACTATAAGTATATCCCATGCAGTATTTGTGACATACTCATCCTAAACAATTATTTGTTGTTTATCTGAAAGGTAAATTTAATTGGCTATTGTGTATTTTATCTGGCAAGCCTGTTGTCCTGGGCATGGTATTTCAGAGAGTGGAGGAATAGGGGGCTTTTGGAATTTCCTGTTCCATAGTTTCAACAAGGAACCTAACACCTGCTGTTTTGGCTAGCCCTTGAGGGAACTGCTTTAAGCACAGTGCTTATGGCCACCTCCAGTGCTGGGGTAGACTGGCCAGTGTCTCCTGGTTTTCTTGGGACTAACCCACTTTTAGCATTGAAATTCCCACATTTTAGGGAACTTCTTAGTTCTTGGCACACCTAAATGGTTAGTTATGCTAATGAGGGACATACCTACAGGAGCTGGAGGTGTTGGAAGATAAATACATGGCTAACCTGCTGGGTGAGTCTCAAAGAATCTTAATACCTCTTCTAAGCACACTTCTCTTAGGTCTATTTTAAACATGGACAGTTTTGGGGGAAGACTAAGAATCCTAGATCTGAAAGGTGTTGGTTCTAGAGATCATCTAAGTTCAGACTCTGCTTGTTAAATGTTTATTAAACATTTCCAGGGATACTCTGTCACCTCACGTGATTATTATTATTTTATTGTTACCATACCTTACCATAGGCACTGTGCTAAATATTTTGTTATTATCTTAATGTAATCTTTTCAATAACCCTGTGAGGTTACTGCTGTTATTATATCTTCCTAGGAATAAAAAAATAGAGACCTGGAGAGATTGAATGCCCAAAGTCATAGCGGGGCTATTTGGTAGAGCTAATATTCAAGGCCAAGGGTGTCTGACGTCATACTCTGTGTTCTTAGTCGCCATATTCCATTGCTCATAGAAAGCCCTGATCATCTGGAAGGCACGTTTGCTATCTAACTAAAATCTTTCCTGATGCATTTCTAATAACTTCTTTCTTTTTAAAATTTTATTTATTTTTAAAATTTATTTTAGAGAGAGCACATATGAGCACAAGTTGGGGAGAGGGGCTGAGGGAGAGAGAAAATTCTTTTTTTTTTAATTTTTTAACATTTATTTTTGAGAGAGACAGAGTTTGAGCAGGAGAGAGGTAGAGAGATAGGGAGACACAGAATCCAAAGAAGGCTCTATTCAGGCTCAAAGCTGTCAGCAGAGAGCCCAGTGTGGGGCTTGAACTCATCAACTGCAAGAACATGACCTGAGCCAAAGTTGGGTGCTTAACAGACTGAGCCACCCAGGTGCCCCCAAAGAGAGAGAATTCATAAGCAGCCTCCATGCTCAGTGAGGAACTTGATGTAGGGCTTGATTCCATGACCCTGGGATCATGACCTGAGCTGAAATCAAGAGTTATCAACTGACTAAGCCACCCAGGTACCTCCTAATAACTTCTTTCTTGTTTAGTTATCAACAGAGAGAAGATGGTTATTCCAGGAAACCAAGAACTAGCCATATTCTCTAAACCAACTTTAATTGGGACAGCAAGCCCCACCCCAGCATTAACCAGCCACCTTTATGTCCCTCTTTTTGAAGAAATTTGAGGACAGCGGGGCAGCTCATCCCCAGAATGGAGAGCCCTATTGGCTCTTTAGGCTTATAGTTTAGGCTCAGTGTCTCTCTCTAAGGACCAGCTCCTTGGAGGGGGTCTCAGTGGGCTGAGAATTGAATAGATCTTCTGTGGCTGGGCAACAGTGATATAGTTAGGGTAGAGAGAATATCCCAGTGAGGATTTGCTTCTCTTTCTGAAGGCCCCTGCTGTGGGGAGGTAGCAGAGGCTAAGGGGATTTGCTGCCACTTTACTCTTTGAAACCCTTCCAAGAACTGCTGGATCCAGCCTAATTGTTGTGCTTTAGAAATTTTGAAGGTTTTTTTCAAGGATAACCCAAGGAGCATATAAAACCCTCCTTGGAGGGTCCTCTGGGCAAATCACTTCTTAGACATTATGGTTTGGGACTAATTGTGCTTAAAAAGAGAACCCATTTTTCTTTGGGGCCAAGGTGTCTACTGCCTAGGAACAGGCAGGCCAGGATGGAAGAGTGCATTAACCTCTCCTTGCTTTAGGGGATAGGGAACGTAGCAGCTCAATAGTCTGCCTATAGTCTCAGCTCTGGAGCTGTGTCACTTGTGCCCTCCTGGGCATCACAGAGAGAGTCCTACAGGAACAGAGTTCCTAGGGTAAGAATAGCTGGAAGGTAGGCGTGCCTTCCTCATCCTACTAGGTGGCAAGAGGAGCCCATGCTGGTGGGAGAGTAGCTCCCCTGGCCTCCTCCTGGGCTTGGCCAGAGTGGAGAAAAAGGAGAGGGGAAGCAAGCCTCAGAACCCTAAGAGGCCAGGGGAAGGCTGTCTCCCTGTGTGGGCCATTTGCTCTAAGCTCTGGCATCATGATCTTAGCATCATTTGCTTACCTGGGGTGCCCTGATCATAGCAGAGGAAACTGAGGCAAACTTTCTTCTCCATCCTGGCTGCTGGCACAATTTCCCAAGGAAGGCACTCCAGCCTTGAGGTAGACAATCTGCTCCATAGGAGGTGTTATCCATTGCCAAGTGACTTTTATCTGGACAGGCAGCCAGAGCTGAAGTGCTCTGAAAGGGACAGATCACTTAAAAATGTTATATTATTATTATATGTATATAAAATAATAATTGTTATTACTTTAGAGGGAATAGAATCATATCTCTGAAAAGGCAGTCCTAAGCAGCAGTGTTGAAAGAAAGAGGCCTGGGCAATTGCCTGATAGGGTCCCTTCAGTGGCAGACATAGCCCTCATTGTTTGTGGGGCCAGCAAAAGGGTGGGGAAGGGCCCTATTTCCTGGGAAGGCAGAGAAAGCAGCCTTCTGGGCTGAGGACCTTTCTTGTTTTCAAGGGCTTATGTTTTCTCCTCCCATGGGGAGCAGGGCAAGAGCTCTTCCCCATCCAGCTGTGCCTCTGGAGAGTTTCCTGAGAGTCCATTCCTGCTGCTGGGGTCAGCCCTTGTTTGGGAATAGGTCAGTGTTTCAGAGACACAAGCAAAGAAGGGTATGGAGTAGACTCAAGGGGCCTGCAGACTGCTGTCTCTCAATGTGCCTGAAAGATTTTTCAAATGAGGTTTCTCAATAGAAAAAGTAAGAAATGTATATAATTACAAATTCCCACCATACTAAAAAGCATAGAGTGAAAAGTTTCCCTACCACTCTATTCCCCCAAGTGTCGACTCTTACCAGGCTATGTGCATCTTCCCAGAAATATCAGAGATTTCCCTTGAAAATGTTCTTTGTTTTATTAATAGTTTATTACCAAGTTTGTTTCCATATGACATCCAGTGCTCTTTTCCACAAGTGCCCCTCTCCATGACCATCACTCCTCTTCTCGTTCCCCCTCCCTCTTCAGCCCACATTTTGTTCTCAGCATTCAAAAATCTCTCATGATTTGCCTCATTCCCTCTCCCCAACTCTTCCCCCCCCTTCTCATTCCCATGGTCTCCTATTAGGTTTCTCTTGTTAGACCTGTGAGTGACAACATATGTTATCTGTCCTTCTCTGCCTGACTTATTTCGCTTAGCATGACTCCCTCTAGGTCCATCCGTTTTGCTACAAATGGCCAGATTTCATTTTTCTCATTGCCGTGTAGTATTTTGGAGGTTCCTCAAAAAACTATCAGTAGAACTCCCCTATGACCCAGCAATAGCACAGCTGGGGATCTACCCAAGGGATACAGAAGTGTTGATGCATAGGGGCACATGTACCCCAATGTTCATAGCGGCACTTTCAAATAATGGAAAGAGCCTAAATGTCCATCAACTGATGAATGGATCAAGAAGATGTGGTTTATCGATACGGATGGACTACTTCATGGCAATGAAAATGTTCTTATTTCAGGCTGAGGTCAAAGAGGTCACTGCCTATTTTCTCCTGTAGGATTTTTGATGGTTCCCCATCTTACATTTAGGTCTTTAATCCATATTGAGTTTATTTTTGTGTATGGTGTAAGAGAGAGGTTAAGGTTCATTCTTCTGTATGTCGATGTCTAGTTTTCCCAGCACCATTTGCTAAAGAGATTGTCTTTTTTCTATTGGATATTCTTTACTGATTTGTCAATGATTAGTTGACCCTATAGTTGTGAGTCCATTTCTGGGTTCCCCATTTTGTTTCATTGATTTTTGTGTCTATTTTTTGTGCCAGTATCATATTGTCTTGATTAATACAGCTTTGTAATATAGCTTGAAGTCAGGAATTGTGATGCCTCAAGCTTTGGTTTTCTCTTTCCCTTCTGAATTAGCTTGAATCTTAACTTTAATGACTCCTCTTTTCTGACCTCAAGTTTAACCATACACAAAGTAGAGAAAATAGTATAATGTGATTCCATGTACCTACCAACTAGCTTCAATAATTTTCAACATTTGGCCAATATTATTTCATCTAATCATTTTATTGTAATTTTCTAGAGGAGGAAAAATCCCAGGCACCATGACATTTCACTCATAAATATTTCTCTATGCATTGCTAACTGATAAAGACCCTTAAAAAAACATAACCACCAGGCTATTATCACATCTAACAAATACAACAAAGTCCTTATTATCATCTAATCTCCACTGATTGATTTTGAATCCCACTGACCTACAAACTGCATGCAACTTGCCCTGCCTGAACATGGGCAACTGGTTTAACCTGAGTACAGAAGGTTGGAGACTTCAGCCACAGAACCCTAAAGTCTATCCATTCCGCCCTTGGCTGTTCTTGCTCAGGCCAAAAGCTCTCTGTTCAAACATTCATTAGGAGTAGAATAATCATCTAATTTCAAGCATGAGAGTCTAGAAAGGCATTTTCTAGCAATGGCTCTGTCCTTTACCTGCTGGGTGGCATTGGGAAAGCTGCCTCTGTACCCCATCAGTAAAATGGAACAAATAACATTGTTCCTCAGAAATTAGGCGAGTTTTTGACAACCAAGGATAGTGGTATTATTTTTGCTGTGCTCAGAGATCATATCAGATATGCATCTTCTCTGCAAGGACCACTGTGCCAAAGCTGGCTGAGTTTTCATGTTGGTGGAGATGCGTTATGTGGGCAACCGATTTCTCCATTTTGCTAGTAACTATTTGGTACTCCCCTGGTACTCCTGAGTTTATTCATGTGATTATTTTGGCTTCCAGGCTACCTTTCCCACTATCCCCAAGCCATGGGCATCTGACAATCCACAATATACATCCAACACATTGTCTGCCCCCATTAATTCCTGAACTGCTCCTGAATCTTCAGGAGAGAAAGGAGAGCACCCTTAGTTTCTCCCCGCCCCGTGTCAGCCCAAAATGTGACATTCTGGCCCTCATCCCTCAGTTCTGTTGGCCAGAAAGGCATGATCTAGCCAATCGGCATGAAGTTGGGTGTGGAAAGTTCTAGTCACAAGTACATAGGGCATAATATATTCCCTGCCAACCAGCCAGTCTTTTGTGCCAGGGCTAGAAAAGCTGCAAGAATAAGCCACTCACCTTCCTAAATTTTTTCTGGGAGGATATTATCTTGGGGAAGAGAAGCAGAGTCTCAGCTCCAGAAGCCTAAATGCTAGCAGATGATCTCAGCCTTTCACTGGTACTATACTTTCTCTGTTCCACTTTATAACCTTCTTTGTGGATATGGTGGAAGATATGGACCACCAGATTGGGCACTTAAACCCTTGTTTAGTTTCCTGGGAGAAATTCATTGGACTTTGCTGAGTTTCAGAGTTCAAGCTATACACTGTACCAAAGAGAACCCGCTTGCCTAGTGGCCTTCAAGGATCTGCTACTATGGGATCACACCACAGAGAATGGAAGTAATATCCAAGTGTTTTGGAGTTATTTGCAATAAAGCTGCACAACCAAAGTAAGCTATGATCAAAGGGGCCCAAATCCTCTGAGGTACTATCAGAACTTCATGGAGCAAAGTGTTTACTAGTTTCATACAATCCTGCATTGTTCCCATAAGCACCCAGCACAAGCAGCAGACTGTCACCAAGAAGGCTGGTAGTGCCCTCTTGAGGAATCCCCGAGCACTGCCAGGGATCCAGGTGAATGTAGAACTTTTGCTAAGGGCACCCAGCAGAACTATTGGAAGCAGAATCATAGAAATAAGTGGGGGGTGGGTAAGTTAAAAAAAATCCTTGGGGACCTGGAAAGAAACCCCTGTGGAGCCTGTGGGGAGGAATTAGGAGAGGGTTGGTGAATGGGTTATGAGGCAGTCAGGACATATAGACTACAACATACTAGATCTTGGGGTGTTGGAACCTTAAGGCACTGGGGAGTGTGAGCATGACCTAGCTGAGACACTTCACCATCCCTGGGCATAAAATCAAGGTGGATACAGGAAGACACTCAAAGACACTCAAAGAGTGTGGAGAAAGAAAAAGAGAGAGATGGAGAGCAGAAACAGAAAGACTGAGACTTGTGAAGATAGAATGAATAGTAAGGCAATAGAGATGAAGGAAAGTAGAAGAGAAATGTGGATTTGTGGAATATGGTTGAAAAATTGGAATCTGTGAGCTTATTGGGAACACATATTTTCTTCCAAATAGCCTAACAGTCCCCAGAGCTGCTGCTGAGAATCTAGGGGTAGATTTGGGAAGAGGCTCAGACTGAGCGATTTCCCCTGCATGCAGAGCTATCTCATCTATCTGAGCTATGAAAAACCATGTCTCCATCCCCTAAATCAGAACCCCCAGAGTTTAGACTCAGTTCCTTCAGCCAGCTGAACTACTAAGGGCACACATTTGGTAACTTCTTGCTTTTGGTCTTCCCTCTCCTCCAGGACCATTCTGACAACAATAATCCAGAAGCTAAATGTTGACACAATCCTACAACCCAGCATCCTCATCAGGCAGAATCTATGGCTGGAGAGCAGGGTTAGCAAGGTCAGGGGTCCTGAAAACTTCTGCCATCAGTCACATGGTTTGCTCTATGAAGCTTCTATACAGTTCTGCAGAAAGGGCAGCATTTCCAGAGATCCTGTATCTTTGGGGATGGTATAAGAGCAAAGGATCTAGAGTTCTAGGACCGTGGACAAACCTCAAATACTGTAGGATTCAGGACCAGGGTGAACCCACAGAGGCATTTGCAGGTGACTCTCCTAACAGCAGAATGCAAGCCAGAATGTGTTCAAGGTCACAGCACAAAGAGAAAATTTTAACATACAATCTTGCCTCTCTCCCCCACTCCACAGGAAGATTCTAGGCTCCGTTCAGTACCTTCTTCTTCTCCTTTCTGTTCCCAATGCAGAGCTCTAGGAAAAATTTGATGTGTGTGTATATGGGGTCATACCTCCTTTCCTGGAGTCTTCCAACAAATATTCATTCAGTTACATGCCACCCAGTTCCTTCATAGGCCATCCATGGGAGAATGTGGGGCTCGAGGTGAACACAGTGGTGTCTCTGAGGCCCCTGAAGGGAAAGAACACCATCAAAGAGCCTAGATACACACTGGTTAAGATTCACTTTTTCTAGAAAACCTTCCCAGACTAATCCCACTGAACAATGGGCACTCAAATACCTTCACAATCTTTAGAAATAAGTATTATTGGTAAGGCAGGTTTCATATATTGTTCCCCTGTTTTTGTTGCTTGGCCATTTTTTTCTTAGTGTTTTCTCTCTGAGGCAAGGACTATATTTCCTTTCCCCTTCTTTCTGCCTTCACTGGCCACCCCTGCTTCACCCCAACCCACCCCCTACCTCTCACTAGCCTGGCCTTAACTCTTTGATGACACTACAGTCTCAGGATGGAATACTGACCACCTGATTCCCAGATCATGTTAGTGATTTGTGTCAAAGTCAGTTACCTCCTTGGAATTTACCCTTATCCCTGACTTTGACCTTCTTTTTTTCTTATTCTGCATAAGTCTTGTCCCCTCCCTGGGTTTCTGTTATCCTTTCTAGAAAAACATTACAATTGTAGCCTCCCCCAGTTCGGTCAAAATCTGTTTGTGGAATCAACAGCATGTGTTGTCCTCATTCAGTAGAAACCAAGAAGGATTTGGAAGAAGTTATTTTAAAAGACAAAATTTTCTTCTCTATTATGTTGCTTAGAGCTGGGTAGAGACAGGAACGCTTATTTGCTAAGGAGTTGGGTGGGGAGGGCAAAGGAAGACAGGGCCAAGAGCAGCTAGGAGTGATGGGTGCAGTTGGGGTAGAGTGGGAAGTACTCTGGGAATAACATCTAGGTTTCTGACCCTGACCTCCTGGCCACTGTTACACCTTCCATGGCTTCTGACACTTGTGCTGCAACATCCTACACCAAATAGACCCAAGCATCACTTGGAGGCTTCTAGGACCTCTTCTTTTTGTTCTAACCCTAAATCTCATTTGCAGATGTCTCTGCATCAAAGTGAAATTTCACACAGACAAGGCTTAGAGAAAAACAAAAAGACAGAAAATGAAAGAATTGGTAGTGAAAGGCAGAAAGAGAAGATGGAGCTCTTTGAGAAGGGAGTATCCCTGAGGAGGTGGGGACAAGGGGAGGAGAAGGGGAGGAGGAGAGGAGGAGGAAAGCGGGGCCTGTCTCTTTAAGGGGGTTGGCTGTCAATCAGAAAGCCCTTTTCATTGCAGGAGAAGAGGACAAAGATACTCAGAGAAAAAGTAAAGGACTGAAGTAGGAGACTGGAGAGACCAGGATCCTTCAAGCTGAACAAACTCAGCCGCAAAGCAGACTAGTCAGCCGGCTACAATTGGAGTCAGAGTTCCAAAGAAATGGGTGAGTTTCAAAACCTTTAGCATGAAAAATTCAAGCAGGAACAGAAATTTTCAAGACAATTTCCATGTCTAGGGTACGGGATTTCCAATGGTTTCAATGAATTGTGTTTTGGCACTTGTCTTTAATTCCTTAGCACTCAATTAGGTTAACTCCTTCTCTGCTGTACTGAGAATGGTGCTTTATTTGCCAAGGAACTCCAGCAGCATGTGGAGAGTACCACAGGTCCTTGGAGAGAGTGCCCAGAGTGTTGGATATGGTCATGTGTCCTCCTATCCCCTCACTTCCCTCTACCTTCTCTTTTCCCCAGTTCCCAAGCCCTGGTAATGGCTAGGTCAGCTGACATCCCTGGTTCTTCTCAGATGTATAAAATGACTGCTTGCTTGATATGAAATTTGGACCCTCTTTGGCATCAGAAGGAAATTGGGGAATTGAGCAAAATGGAACTCAGGCTTGGCTATGGCTAAGAAGGTCAATCTCAGGTTCAGGAAATGAAAATAAAGGCCTCAATGGATGTGGGTGGTGTGTGTATGTGTGTGTGTGTGTGTGTGTGTGTGTGTGCACGTGTACATATATGGGTGATCATATCTAACAAGTATCATAGACTTAGCCTTCCTGAGGGCATGATTCAGACTCTAAATCCCTCCTATGACAAGAAGTCTGCTGAAACTTTAGGGATCTTGCTGACTTGGTTGAGTACTAAGGGTTTCTCCAGGTCCTGTGAACAAAGAGAAAAGCTATCTGGTCTTTTGTAGTGTCTACTTAGAGCAAGGTGTACAGAGCATGAGGGTCTTTGTCCACACAGGATGTCACAGAGATGTGTAGACATTGCTCACATTTGGCAAAAGAAGAGTAACAGCTTGAATTAATCCCAAATGAAATGAGAATCAATTATTGTATGTATTCACCATCAAATGTAGTACTCAGAAGACTATAAAACATCCACAGAAAAAGGTTGCCTATTATATTAAGCTGGTATCAGCCTTTAGGTTGCTTCATCCTGAGAGAGATTTTTGAAGTATGTATTCAGCATGGATAATTAAGAGGGCAGAGCTAGAGTCAACACAACCAGGTTCGATTCCCAGATCTGCCACTTGTGAACTTCATAACCTTGGGTTGATCACTGTGAATTATCTCTTCATATTCTGGAAAATGGGAATAACAATAACTGCTTTGTCTACTTTCAGGGTTGTGAAAATCAAGTAATAATGGTGTGGATGTCCTTTGAAAATGGGCAGGCTCTATAACAATTGTAAATAATGATAATACCATTTATTATACAATAATGCATGTATAAGCTGACTCTTAACTCTTTCCAAAATGGTTTGGGCTTTCTTTGTGTATACTTTGTGCACTTGGGTAAGAATCATTTGATTAACTGAGTGTAGCCAGATGAGAAGTGAATGTTGGAGAAACTCAGTTCCTGCCCTTGGTAACATCAGGAACCCTTCCTAATGTCAGGGCAGCTGACTGGGTGGATTGTGAATTAAAAAATGGAGAGGGAGTAAAGAATGATGCTACATATTACTTCTTCAGAGGATGGAAGTCCTGAGGAAAAAGCAGGAACAAATGAGGTGACCACAGGGACAGTTTCCTATTATGGAGGCTGGATGATTTCCTCCAGGGGAAATTGCCACAGATAAGGGCAAAGTTGAGGTTGTATATTGGAACTCAGATCCTGGGGGTGGGCAATCATTGGGCCAGGTGCACATGATAGAGTAGCCATTGAATTTTCAATTATTCAATAGCAAAGTATTTCACGTACTTTAGAAACAATAGACCATCTCTAACATGGTACTGTATGTACTGCCACTACTTCTGACATGGAGTGCATTGCTGTTTAACAATTGTAGTAGACAAATTATATCATGGAATCTGCGATTTGAAGGAACTTTAGAATCTGCCTGAGCCAACTCTCAAGACAGGATCCCCTTCGATGACAGCCAATTAAATGTCCCTATGGCCTCTGTTTAATCACCTCTGGAAACAGAGAGCTCACTACCTCAACCAGATAGAATCCTGTAGGATGGGAAACAAAGAAGAGCACTGAATTCAGTACTGTCTACACACAAGGTTTATAGGGGAAATGACAGTTCATGAAACCTTTTCCCAACTTGGGAGGGGAATGTTACAAATGAGTCTTTGGGATAAAAATGGAATCAGAGCTGAAGGGCAGTAGCTGATTATTCTCTGCTTAGTACCACAATGCCATTTCTTAACAGCAAAACATCGGCTCCTACAAGCCTGTTGTCTGAGAACAGTGACTGTTACCCTGGTAACCAGACTGTGATGCTTCCTTCCAAAGGTGGCTCTTTGCTGAACAGTATAGTTTTCCTGGTGCAGACTAAGTGAGGGTAGCTCAGGCAAAAAAATGTGGAGGCAGAGAAGGGGTCCAGTTTTACAGAATTCCTGAAGACAAACTAAATCCCACCAGGATGGCAAGAATGCCATAAGAATGCCAAAAGCTAAAAAGAAACAAGATCCAAACCAGCACACTCACTGAATCTTCCTAGAGACACTGACTAAAATGATCATGGACAGCCTTCCCCACCCCCATTTCTCACCTGAGCCCTGCAGAACCAGAGGAGATCTTGGAGAGTTAGGCAGACTGAAAGGCCTGCTCTACTTGGAGGACCCTTTGCCCTGGTTCTGCACAATGAAATCCAGAAGTTTGCTCAACAGCCTGACAACTAGAACTACTCTTTCAAAATTATGTGAGTAGTGGTAAGGCCTGAGAATACCCTGGGAGATGGGTGGGAGGGGAAATATAGTGTCTAAACCCATCAAGGCCCTGGCACCCAGCCAATGACATCTTTTTACCTGTTGCCTTTTTGTGTATTATCTTGAAACCCTGAAAACCATAGTCAGAGTATAGTTCTTGGTCTTGAAAGAAAGCATCAGTAGAAATGCTATCCTTGCCTACAGAACTTCAGATCCAGAGAAGGTCAACTCAGGGCAGTGATAATGTCAGGAATGGTCACATAAATCTGGAAGGCAAACAGTGAAATTCCTTTTCTTTCCCACTGTTAGGGCCAACCTAGTGTCAAACTTACCTCAAAAGTTCTACAAGTACTAATTGTTTAATTCCTCCTTGGCTATTTGAAAATGGACCTAAGGGTGGTATCTCAGCTCTGCACTTGCCTCTGAACTCTCTGCTAGGCAGGGCTCTGGAAAAGAGTCAGTGGCATCCCAAGGAAGAGAACAGTGTTTCCCAGATCAGCTTTACACTGTAACCAAGGTGAGAGTAAAAAAATGGTGAGAGACTGACCTAAGGAATAAGGTATAGAAAATGTTATCTCTTAGCTTATTGCCAGGTACTTTTTCAACTCTGCATACCTGGGCAAGATAAGGACAATGTGTCAGGAACAGTGTAACAATCAAACAATCAAACTTCTATTCCAACCTCCATATGTTTGGGCATAAATTGTCACATGTGTGTGTGTGCATGTGTATGCATGCGTGCGTGTGTGTGTGTGTTTGGGGAGAAGTAGGGAGTATAGGAAACAAGTTGGCCCAAATGCCATTGCTATGGTAATAATAATATAATTTCTGTCCAAAGAAGAGGCTGAGATTCTTTTTTATTTAACTTTATCCATATAATTTGACTATCCAGCAGATTTATATTCCCATCCTTCAGTGGCTGCAGAGCTCCTTGGTGCTAAGTTCATATAGGGAAGATGAGATTATAGGCAGGGCTTTGTTTGACCAGGATAAGGCCAGAAGCAAAAGTCTTTGTCTCTGGCACCTCCTGATGATTGTTGTTTTACTCCTAGAACCCACCCACTGATCATCATCTATCCCCAGTACCAGTCACGGCTGCTCTAGTATCTTGGCCCTGTCAACTGTTATAGGCCCCGATCAAGGAGGCCTCTGTTCATGGAGAGATGTTAGGGGTGGGTTCTGGGAGGAGGGTAAAATTGTAGTGCAGATTAGAGACTTAGGGAGATGGGGCCAGTTTTTTGCTCCATGAGCCTGCCTGTTGTTTAGCTGTTGTATAGGATTCTTCTATCTCTCTCTCTTTGTCAGCTGGATTCAAGGGACAGGCTGAGAATTGTGCAAGGCACAATTGGTCTCTTTCTACCATCTCTTTTGATGAAAGCCCTTCCTCTCCTCCCTTTGATGAGTTCCCAGATTCACACTGAATTTACATCATGGAGTTGGTCCTTGAAGCATGCTCAGGGCATGGGAAAGGAGGGAGGGCTTGGGAGCTCTTAGCTTCTGCTTAAGGAGACAGCATCAGGATCAACACAGTCTCTTAGATGGACATGGATCTGGATAAGAGTAATAATGGTTCTGTTGATCTTTGTCAGATTCCTGTGAACATTGGTGAGAAGGGTTTGAAGTTCCATCGCAGATAGACTCATTTTGGAAGTTTATAGATAAATCTAGCCAACACTGAGTATTTACCCTCTGCTTACGTTTTGCCCAGAGGATTTGGTCATATACATTTTAACACTAGGTTATAGGTAGCTTTGATTTACAGACACAAGTTTGTTCTCTCCAACAAGACTGAAAGGTCATTGAAGAAAGGGACTGGGCTTTATAATTCCTTTTTGTTTCTCACAGTGCCTAGCTTACTGCAAATATGCTTAATAATTTTACTGAATCCACATCAAAAGAATGAAAGGAAAACACTGGGAAGGGTCCATTATTTTTCTCTATGACCTATCATCAGAGTCAGGCAGTTTAATCCAGTTGAGTTGCATTGGGTAATATTATTACTATACAGTTCTTTTATGCCAACTCTACCATGTGACAGTCTGCCTTTAGCCTGGAAACATGACCATGTCTTGAGAGAGCCAAAGAACTTCTCCAGAATCTCGTATAGACTTCCTAAGTCAAACTAATACCCTTTCAACCATGAAAGGTTCTGAAATGGAGAGCTTGTGGCTTCAGGCTACCATTCACACATACCCAAGGATATTTCTTGGGCTATAAAAAAATCAAAGTGAACCAGTGGACCTTTCTCATAATGTTTTGATTGTCAATTACTTTGATTAAGACACATTTTTTTTTGCATGTTCTGAGTTTTTCCCAGTTGGAATCCAAAAGTTAATTTTTTGCTTCACTTCTGTTCAACTAAAATGGCCCCAGAACCAACATTTCATTTTGATTACAAAGAGATGGACATATTACATGTGTATGCCAATATTGTTGAGCTATGTAGAGCTCTAGAGTGATAGATTTATCTGGGGCTATTTATTTCCAACTCCACATTAAAGACTCATTAAAACCTATGTCCCTCTTGACTCCTGCTTTGAATGGCAGTGGAGCAGAAAAGCGGTGCTAAATTAATTGCAGTCTAAGAGAATAGAGGAAAAACATATGTAAAAAGAAAGTGTATCAGCTGATGATCCAGAGTTGCTCCCAAGGCTTAGTCCTTTATCACTCAGTAAATATACTCCATATGACACTCTGGTTATTTGGATGATGATCAAGGGATTTGATTCATTAAAGAGGATTTTTCCTTATCTTTACAACCCTGGTGGGGACATTAGCTAAAATTTAGAGTGGATACCCTGTTTGGCTAGCAAGAGTTCAAGTTCCTTCATCCCTAATCACACCTGGACTGTTTAGCTCTTCCCAGGGTGAAAAAGCTGGGTGAGTGAGTGGCACAGGACGGTTACTTGCTAGGGTGGATGGCTGTCCTTACTCTGGGCTAAACAGTTCTGCTATTGTTCCCTGTGCCTGACCCCCTTCCCACCCCCAGGCCTGCAGTCCCCTGCAGAATACCAATGAGGCTCCTGAGATCTCAGGGAAAAACAAGACTTCTTTGTCCAGGAGAGCTACGGAGGGCTCTGGCCAAGCCCTGACCCTGTGCTGGGGAGAGAGGGAACAGTGAGGTCACTGACCTTCTCTTTCCCCTACCCGCAGGCTTCAGAGACCTTCTTTACTAGAAGAGTCTAAGAATTTCGGGGTGGGGAAGAGTTGAATAGACAGAGTAGAGAAGCATGTTTATTTCCAAGCTCCTTTCATTGACTTACAGTATGGATCTAGTATCTTAACCTGTTGAGAAAGAGGAAGATCAATTTCTCTAATGTTTCCTGAGAATGATCATCAATTTCATCTGCTGTGTTTTTCTTTCTGGTATATACATGCATGCATGTGCACATTTGCATGCATACATGTGTGTACATCCACATGCACTCACGTATACACACACACACACACACACACACACACATACACACACACACAGTGGGCCACATGTGATGAAGCACTCTTACCAAGCACTACTGCAAGGTTCATACTAAGTAAGCACTACCTCCATTTACAGCAGCACGGCTACAAATTGATTGCTTTTCCTAGAGTCCAAATTTTCTGAAAGTAGTTCTTCAGTTTTTGGATAAGGATGAAAATTCAGTTCTGCTGCAAATGTTAGCTACTTACCCTGCTTGCTTCTGAAGCTTCTAAACCTCATCTCTGGTGTCACATACCAGAGTCTTTGAGGATCAAGGAAGGGTTTTCATTTTAGGGGATGATAAGTAATCGAACTCACTCATTCTGTGGCTCTGAGAACAGAGACAAATGCTTTTTATCTCAACTTTCCCATCAGAGATAATTTGGACCTTCAAAATCTGTTCACATTGCATCAGCCATGCAAACCAACAGATGTTTAAGCACATAGGGCTTAAAAAAAGCTACTAGTATTAAGAGGGTTGGGCAAAGGACTCCCCTAGTCCTTGCTACCATGGTATAGACAAGTGAGCTTTGAATAAAAATTCAAAAGTAGAAATTAGTGCAGTTTGCTTTCTTTTTATAAGGAGTTCCAAAATGCTTTTTCAAAAGCAGCTTCTCAGCACATCAGCTGTACATTTGTATATAATCCACATATACATATGATATATACAAAATTATATATCATATATAGGTTATATGATATATGAATAGATTATAAAACCAGATAGCATACATATATATTTGGGATATGGCCAAGTGGCCAGAAGAAGCCATCCTTTCCTCATTTAGTCAGCCATCTACTTGACATTTGTTACGTTTTGCTCCATGTGACACTTAGACATGGAGCTAGTACTTGAGGCACAGCTGTTCTCAGAGCCTGTGACTTCTTGTGTGCCTTTCCTATTTCTCAGCAACATTGGCATGGGGCCTAGGGTAATAGGTCTTGGGATCTCAGGAACTCTTAGCACTTTGAGACACCTGTGTTCCCAGGCTTTGGTGTGTTTTTGTCATGCCAGAAAGATGTTTCATGCTTTTTTGACATTGTATAGTCTTTTTGCAGCTGTTTTGACAGAACTCCAGTGTAAGCCTGAGGGTGCAGACATTGGCCAACCTGCAATATAGAGGGACAAATCAGTCATGGGAGGTGTTCTAAAATCATTAAGCTTGCATTTTTATTACTGTGAATAATAGTCACCTTCCCTTTGGACTGCTCTCCATATAATATTCTAGATGATGAAGAAACAAGCATTCCATACAGCAAATATACACAGTATTCCAGAATATCCAGGAGCATACAAGTTCCAAAGTGTCTCCCACCTGGAATTCTTTCCAAGGCTCAAATCTTGTCTGACAATACCAATATCTCTGGCCTGCACCCATCCTTTCCTGGATCTGTTTGTTGCATTTATCCCCTGTAACCTTGACTGTCTGAAATTGTTTGTTGAAAATATTAGATCTACCTAGCTCATTATTCCTTAGTAAACAAAGGGCTTTCATATGGGACAGTCTATGTCTTTTATATTTTCATATCCCACATAACATGTAGCAATAATACTGGGCATATATTGAAAGTACTCCATAAGAGTTGATAAATGACTAAAACAAACAAATCAGAATGATAAGAAAGGAGAGGATGATTGCATAATCTCCCTACCATGCTATTTCAATGACTAATTGTTATTTTTTAAATTTTTAAATGTTTATTTAAACAGAGTTTATTTAAATAGAGACAGAACCAGAGTGTGAGTTGGGGAGGGGGAGAGAGAAAGGGATATACAGAATCTGAAGCAGGCTTCAGGATCCAAGCTGTTGGCACAGAGCCCAACACAGGGCTTGAACCATGAACCATGAGATCATGGCCTGGGCCAAAGTGAGATGCTTAATGAACTGAGTGATCCAGGCTCCCTTTCAATGACTAATTATCAAAAAAACACATACATTCTGGGAATTAAAAGTAAGGATTTATTTTCAAGGATAAACTGGGAGTTGCTGGAGGGGTTTTGGGTGGGGATGGGCATTAAGGAGGGCACTTGTGATCAGCACTGGGTGTTAGATGCAAGTGCTGAATCACTAAATTCAACTTCTGAAGTCATTATTACACTATATGTTAACTAACTTGGATGTAAATAACATTTAAAAATAAAAAAATAAAAAAATATAATACAACAAAGTAATGGTTTTGGGGTCAGTCTCACATTCCAGAAGCCTAAAGCTCAGACTCTTCTGTTTTGGATTGTCGGGTGACTACTCCATCTGTGCATGTGAGCACAGGGCTTGACTGGTCTGACAAAGAAGTATGAATGGCACAAGCTACTTACGGAACATACCTGACTTTCCCCCTCCTTCTTCCCCAGGCTTGTTAGAGTGCTGTGCAAGATGTCTTGTAGGGGCCCCCTTTGCTTCCTTGGTGGCCACTGGATTGTGTTTCTTTGGGGTGGCACTGTTCTGTGGCTGTGGACATGAAGCACTCACTGGCACAGAAAAGCTAATTGAGACCTATTTCTCCAAAAACTACCAGGACTATGAGTATCTCATCAATGTGTAAGTACCTATTATCCTACATGATATCTATTTCCCTCTCTCCCTGGAGACATACAGGACTCATCAGTACCTTAGTGATTAGTAGAGGATTAGTGTAGAGCCAGCCACGATTTCTGAGTCTTCCTTCTACTTGCAGATTTCACTTATGCCCCATCTAAGGTCCTGAAAGAGGGGGAAGTGCCAAATTCAGAAATGGGAGGTTTGTCTCTGGCCAGCCCACTTCTCATTGCCCCTCCACCCCCACTGCACTTCCTTCCTCCCATATGTTCTAACTTCTGCCCATAGGGTTAATATTGACTCAGTTGGAGCCTCTACAATGATAGGTATAGAGAACTCAGGGAAGGTCCAATGACTGGACAGATTGTGGCTGCTGCACTTGGTTTGACATACCATTTAAGTCTGCTCAGGCCCCTGTACTAAGACTTTCCTATTCCTAGAGCATGTTAGACCCCTGTTCCTTTATCCATCATCCTTTTGGTCTAGATCCTCTCTTCTTTCTCCTACTGAAGGAATATCCCTGAAGGGTCAGGCCAAGGAGAGTAGGGCCACAGTTTTTTAGGTCACAGGGTAAGCAAGGGGTGGGTGAAGAAGGGGTGGGTGCTACTGACCACGCTCTTTTTCTTTACTTCAATAAAGATAAGGTAGAGAGGTTGAGGAGGAACCTAGTGATTCTTCTAAAGAATCCCTAGTCTTGTTTAGGTGCCTACTCAAGTGTCCACCTCACTTTTGCAAGAAGAACCCTAACTGGGTCCTCAATTAATAAAATTTCCTGATATCTTTTGTCTATCTGTTAATGCAGGATCCATGCCTTCCAGTATGTCATCTATGGAACTGCCTCTTTCTTCTTCCTTTATGGGGCCCTCCTGCTGGCTGAGGGCTTCTATACCACCGGCGCAGTCAGGCAGATCTTTGGCGACTACAAGACCACCATCTGCGGCAAGGGCCTGAGCGCAACGGTAACAGGGGGCCAGAAGGGGAGGGGTTCCAGAGGCCAACATCAAGCTCATTCTTTGGAGCGGGTGTGTCATTGTTTGGGAAAATGGCTAGGACATCCCGACAAGGTGATCATCCTCAGGATTTTGTGGCAATAACAAGGGGTGGGGGACAATTGGGCGTGAGTCTGTGGCCTCATCCCCACCCAAGGTTGGGTCCTCTCTAAGGGCCTGGCTTTTGAGTGAGGAAGTGATGGCTACAGCGGAATGAAAAGGTCAGGAAGAACGTGGTGCCCAGCTGGCTTAGCTTCAACTTTCAAAAGTTCCCTAGAAAATTTCATCCAAAAAAAAAAAAAAAAAAGAAAGAAAAAGAAAGAAAAGGCATGAGTTTTGTGGACACTTCATACAATCAGACCATTTCTAAGACATCTGTTGGTACTCCCTTACTCTCCTCTTAGCAAGGACCACAACAAGATTAGATCTGACTGCCTAAGAGTCTAAAATGCTACTCATGGAATTGAGATACAGGTACTTGATCTGAGAGAGAGGGTGGATCATGGAAATTAAATAATTGACTCCAAGGTGGAATTCACAATATTCTGAGATTTTACTCTTTTGGAGGTCCCAGAGGACTAGCATAGATCTGCATTTTTAATGCTTCATCTTTCTCTGAGGGCTATCCATGCTTCTATTGAGGCACACATTGGTTTTCAGTCTCTAGAGTTAAGATCCTTTGGGGGTTGAAAATATACGGATTATGGTGATGTCTTTTGTGGCCAGCAGTTGGCTTAGAAAGGTTTTTGGATCTGGTATTTAAATCTCCTATTGGTTTTGCTCAATGACTAGGGACCAAAAGTCCTATGACAAGGAACATTTTCTAAGCTCAGCCTAAGGTGAGAAATGGCACGACTTTCTTTCAAGATCTGTTTTGATTTTTTTACACCTTATCTGCCCAAAAAATCTCCTGAAGCCTCTCTAACCCAGGGATCCTCCTCACTCCAGCTCCCACTCATTCCCCCTATCCTCCATCACACTTGGGGCTAGTTCTCTAGTAGATACTGCCAATGACATTTGGCAGAGGTGCTCTGCTTAACTAATTTAATTTGGTAAAAATCTCTGAAATCTAGTTTCGTATCTGGCACATGCCACTCCAGGATCGCCTAGTTTGTGTTTCAACATCTGCAGGCTGATGCGGATTTCTAACGACCCCATTTCAATTGTTTTAGTTTGTGGGCATCACCTATGCCCTGACTGTTGTGTGGCTCCTGGTGTTTGCCTGCTCTGCTGTGCCTGTGTACATTTACTTCAACACCTGGACCACCTGCCAGTCTATTGCCTTCCCCAGCAAGACCTCTGCCAGTATAGGAAGTCTCTGTGCTGATGCCAGAATGTATGGTAAGTTAGGGTATGGGTGCTTTGGCTTCTCTGCCCCCTATGAAAGCACTGTGTATTTGGTCCTTTACTTGGAATAATGAGGGTGGTAATTATAAGGGAAAATATTATGGATGCCTGGATCTTAGTTTTTTAATCCTTCTCCCCTGAAATAGACTTCTTCACTTGGAAGGGAACTTCTGTTGGAAGTGGTGGGAGTTTTCTTGGCTGTTCATGCTACTCTATCCTGGTTGACTGCTGTTCCCAATCCAGAAGCAGCATATTTCAATGACAAACACAAGATTACACAACTGTTCAGTACCACCTTCTCCTCTTCCTCCTCCTCCTCCTCCTCCTCCTCCTCCTCCTCCTCCTCCTTCCTTTTTGGCAAATCTTTACAAAAAGAAATCCTGATTGTTAGTAGAACCCAACTTTTCAGCCAGAATGTTTAAAGATAGAAGAAAGGCTCTGAAAGAAAATCTTCATGGAGCCCCACAACTCCACAAAACTCACACGGGTTGAGCTGTGTGTCTTACTCAGGTGTTCTCCCATGGAATGCTTTCCCTGGCAAGGTGTGTGGCTCCAACCTTCTGTCCATCTGCAAAACAGCTGAGGTGAGTGGGCCATTTGAGTTATTTTACAATGGAATTGGCTAGTACTATACAAATTTCTATTCACGCCCTTAATTTTAAAAACCACAATTTCTCTTTGCTGGATTTTGAGTGTGCTATTAAAACATCTATTTTCTGGGGTACCTGGGTGGCTCAGTCGGTTGAGTGTCCAACTTTGGCTTAGGTCATGATCTCACGGTTTGTGAGTTTGAGCCCCATGTTGGGCTCTGTGCTAACATCTCAGAGCCTGCTTTGGATTCTGTGTCTCCCTCTCCCACTCCTGCTCTGTGTCTCCAAAATAAATAAACATTAAGAAAATTTTTTTAAATCTATGTTCCTTAGAGCTGCATAGAAAGCCTTCCATTCCAAGACTTCTTTCATTAAAGGAGAAATTTGTAGCTTTGGGAAAAAATAGAGCTTAATGACAAAATCCCCAAATGAAAAATTTTATTCTTTTAGTTAAAAATCTTATCAAGAAAATGATTTGTGCATAGAAACACTCATAGGTTTTACAAAATACTTTCAGTATGGAGTCTCTCCATCTCTAATGAGAAGTAAAAACAAAAAGTACATTTGAAAGGGAAAAACACTGTATTGGGAATGGATACCATATACAAATGAAGCAGGAAAATAAAAGTAAATCCTGAGGAAGATGGCAGTAACTTTAAAAGTTCAAAACTGTTTTTTAATGTTTATTTATTATCGAGACAGGGAAACAGAGCATGAGTGGGGGAGGGGCAGAGAGAGGGGGAGACACAGAATCCGAAGCAGGCTCCAGGCTCTGAGCTGTCAGAACCCACTAACCGTGAGATCATGACTTGAGCTTGAGTCGGATGCTTAACTGACTGAGCCACCCAGGCGCCCCTAAAAGTTAAAAACTTTAAACTGTGACTTTAAATTTTGGGATCCTGGATATATCTGTAGGAAACCAGTTGATTAAAATATTTTATGAGTATTCTGTTCTCTGGGTGCTATGTGGCTAGGTGCTGTGATATATATTATAGAACAGGAGGCCTATACTCAAAGAAGTGACAATTTAGTTATGGATGCAGAATTAACACAGAGAAAGTTATTAATATATTCAGAAAGCTGCATTCATGATCTACAGCAGAGCATTACTTTGTGGTTGCAAGAAACTTTTCTCCTTTTTGTGTTTTCATGCAGTTCCAAATGACCTTCCACCTGTTTATTGCTGCATTTGTGGGAGCTGCAGCCACACTGGTTTCCCTGGTGAGTTGTCTGCATGATCTTGGCAAATAAATGGTTCTGGGATAGCTTGGGTACAGTTATGCTGAAAGGCAAAAAGATAGATTCCTAACCTTGAAATGATGGAGAGAAGCACCTGGAAAGAGACAACAAAGTATAGACTATGAACTTCTACTTTGGGTTAGCAAGGTGGGAAAACTTCAGAAATTAGACAGGAACAAGCAAAATGGTGTGAGAAGACAGAAGCTAAGAGATTAATAGTCAGAAATGATAATATTTAGCATATATAGAGCAGGTAATATTGTCAAGTAGTTTTCAATCATAAATTGCAGTTAATTCTCAACATACCCTGGTCAGATGAGTGACAAGAACATTGAGACATTGCTAAACATGATTTTCTAGAGCCTGGAATTTTTTATGCTTTAAATATGAATCCACCCTGGGCACGTTCCAAAGGATTTAGTTACTCTCCTGAAAACACTGGGAGGACCTTCTAACATTATTAGAACTGTCATTACTATAATGTGATTCTATGCTCCAGGTCCTGCTGATGGTGTTACAGTGCAGTGTCAATGGAGTGCATTCATTGTTCAGATTAAAAACCTAGGGCACTGAAGGGTGAGGAATTTAACTGTAGTCATTAAATAAGTAGTGAATGTTCAAGGATAAGCTCGAAGAGCACTGGGCTCCTACTGCTGAGGCTTTTATACAAATTTGAGTTGTTCCTCACTCTGTAAAGTAGATTGGCACATTAAACAGGGAGGGTTGTGCTGCATGTTGTGGCTGTGTGTCTGCAGCAAGCAGCCTTGACTCCAGGTCACTCAGACATGTGGATAGCATGAGGGCAGGGCCCATGCATTGTTCACTTTCTTGAGCAAAACCCAGTGACAGGCAGAACATATGTCTGGAATAAATCCTTGTTGAGTTGATTCTCTGGGCCTGAGGAATAGAAAAGGATGTCTTAGAGAGGACTTCTAGTCAAGTTTGTAGGACAAAAGCCTGAGATATGCTGCTTTTCACAGATCAGGGGTTTTTCCTTTATTTAACTGATTTTATTTCTATCCTTCTTCATTTCCAAAAAGCTTTACAGGAGGGAGAGCTTTCTTTTCTACTCTCACTCATATTTTCTCTTGTGTTCCTACAGCTCACCTTCATGATTGCTGCCACTTACAACTTTGCCGTCCTTAAACTCATGGGTCGAGGCACCAAGTTCTGATCCCCTGTAGAAGTTTCCCTTTCGCTAATAGCCAGGCTCTAACCACACAGCCTACAGTGCTGCGTCTCCCATGTTAACTCTTTGCCTTTGCCACTGACTGGCTCTCTTCTTACTTGACAAGTGTAACAAGAAAGGAGGGTCTTGTGGTGATTAATGTCTCTCTGTGGACTCTCCCCTCTTATGTACCTCTTTTAGTCATTTTGCTTCACAGCTGGTTCCTGCTAGAAATGGGAAATGCTTCAGACGGTGACTCCCCAACTGCAACTTACAAAGAAATGGAGGCTCTAATTCAATTCAATTCAATTCAATTCAATTCAATTCAAGCATCTCCTGAGGACCAGGAAGTGTTTTCTTCTCAAAGGGCACTTCTACCGATGGAAACAAAGTTGAAAGAAATACTCATGTAGAGAGAAGGGATATACCTGGTTCCCTTTGACATCTATCAGGGCCAAATATATTTTCCTTTGTGTACAAAACAAAGAACCCACTTCTGTCTCCCTATTACCATTGAAGATAGAAGAAGAAGAAAAAAGAATGCCAACAAAACAATAACAGCATTTTCCCAAATCTGCCGACAAAACAATAAGAGCATTTGCCCAAATCTACCTATTGCAGCTGGGAAAAGGGGGTCAAAGCAAGGATCTTTCACCCATAGAAAGAGAGCACTGACCCTGATGACGATAGACTATTTAAGCCCTAACTCAGCCAACCTTACTTATAGCATAAGGGAGTGTAATATCTATGTAGACCAAGGAGGCACTTGGCCTTACATCTTATTAGAGAAGAGAGGCAGGGTGTTGTCAGCATCTTCTCACTCCCTTCTTGATAATAACTACCATGACAACCCTATGGTTTCCAAGGAGCTGAGAACAGAGAGAAACTAGCTCATATGAAATAAAAAGACTGGCCTAAGGAACAGCAGTTGTTAGTGGCTAACAGTGTAAACTGAGCTAGACCTCTGGTAGACACGGGATAGATAACTCTTCAGATAGTGTGTCTTTTTTTCTGTTGATTAGTTGTATACTCTGGCCTCTGTCATATCTTCACAATGGTGCTCTTTTCATGGGATATTATTCATTCAGTCATAGAAGATGATTTGAAGATCTTGATTTGTTTCAGAATGATGCATATTTCACATTTTCCAATTTGTTTATCACTTGTTTGGTGTTGTACCAGAAAGGTCTAGAAAATTATTCTTTGATTATGATTCTTTAACAAATGACCATTGAACATTAAACATTGCAAATACTATTTAAAATTGGCTAGTCCCATGCATCTACTAGATTTTCTCCAAATTATCTGCTCTTGGCAGAAAGAGATTTGGTGAATTTGAACCTCAATTTGAATAACTTATATGATTGTTTTTTTAGGCTAGTGGGGGATGATTTGATTTAGCAGTGTTACTTTGGTGTGTAAAGACTTAGGTTTGACATACAGGTTATTTTCCAGGTATAAATCACATAACCAAATGCCTTAACCATCAGCCACCATGGAAACGGAAGTATGGAAAGAGTTTGAAACTTGAGTAACTGACATGTTTCAGGCTTCTCTTTCTGTGTTTGTTAATTTTGGGTTAAAAAAGAAAAAGCAGAGTGATCTTTATCAAAAGAAAGATTTTATGGATATTATTGTAGGTGGCTCTTTTGTCTTACAGAGCTATTTTTTCCCCAGACCAAAGTGGTTTCAACAATGTTTAAGGAGGTATAAGATGTTTACAAAAATATTCTTAATATTTGTCTTAAGACCAGTATACAAGATAAGCTTCCAGGCTGAATAGAGGGAGAAGATGGAAAAGGTTCTGTAAGAAACCAATCAAGATCAAGGAAAGTGAAGTAATTATATCTTGTGTTTTGTTTTGATTCAATAACGTAATAAATAACCAACCCTTTCCTGAAAACCTCTCATGCATACATACACACATATACACACATGAAGAGAGTTACCTGAAAGTGTTTCCTTCATTTCTGATATGGAATTTCAATTTAACACACATAAAGGATAAACTTTTAGGAACTTATCTTACAAAATGTATTTTATAAAATTAAAGAAAAATAAAATTAAGAATGTTCTCAGTCAAGCATCGTGTCCTTTGAATGAATTATTTTGTTTGACCCCACAATAGAAACTCAAATAATTAGACCTTTATTGTGCTGTGTTCAGGAAGCTCATTTATTTTCAGGTCATCTAAGTCATGCTCACACTTTTCTGAAATATAGAATAGATTAATCACTACTATTTTTTATAGCTTGAAACAGAGTCAAAGTAAATTACCCAAATAAACCCAGTAAGCACATATCTAAGTGTGGACTAGAACTTGGGTGGGCTTTTTTGATTTTTGGTGTTTTTTTTTTATTGTTGTTTTTGTTGAACTTAGGTCTTAATATGTGAGAACTTATAGTTAAATGTATAGAGTGATAGCTTGTATACTTGGACCTGTTTTACCTGTTTTTTTTTCTTTCTCTTAGAAGTGGGGTTTCAGAGTATGCTGTTTATTCAGGCTCAAATATGGTTACTTCTTTAATATGGTTAGTCTTCCTGGTGTGTTGAGAATTACGTCATTCTTACTTTCTCTTTAATTGTTTTGATGTTCAGTGCTTCATATATGAATAGTGCTTAGTTTTTTCTAAAAAGTACTGGATAAAAGGTTTAAGGTAGGAGCAGGGAAGATATGCTAAGAACAATGTAAATTTAAACAGTCTGTGGCAGAGCACTATTAAAGTAAATTAGTGACACCTACTACCTTGGATGGCCAGTCCACTCATACCTTGGATGGTCAGTCCAGTCAATAGCCCACATAGCATTTAATCCTTTTTACAACTCTAGGCTAGAATATGGCACTCTTGGACAGCACTCTAATGACCAGCCTAAAGAAAGTTGCCTTAAAATTAGCTGTAGCTATTTTTTATGTTTTATTTTATTTTATTTATTTTTAATTTATTTACAAAGCAAAGATACATTAATAAGACATAGTAGAAAATTATGTATGAGATTATAAAATAAAGAACAAACTGTTGGAGTTATAGGATTTCAAAGAATATAAAATAAAACTGTAAGGGGGATAAATCAGCATAATGGGTAATATGGTTTATCTCTTATCTCAGTTTTTCTTTATAGATAACTGAAGGTTATATACATGTGCTTTTCCCTCCTTGTGTTAACACAGTCCTTTTGCTTAGTGATTATTCTAAGCAACTTATTACATCTTTAACCATCCATATCCTTTAGATGTTTGTTCTGTCAGTACAAGGACTGTTAGTGTCAAGGAGCTGGAGTAGGAAGGTCAGTATTTTTTCTGTAGATGATCTTCCTGGTTGTATTTTTATACATATTTTATTAATACTTTAGGACACTTAAATAAAGCCATTATTTTCTCTTAAAAATATATGTAAAGTATCACTTAGGCTTTTGGACAGTAGTCTTCTCTGTATTCTATTCTCATCAAGGATCTTTTACAGAATGCTCTGATTAGACAAGTGTTAAGTTCAAATGATTTTATATAATATAAATGACTTTATGTAATACAAAAAAAATTAGCAGTGGCTTCATTGTCCCATAGTTGCAGCTGGCAATGAGCATGATTGTAGAGAAAGGCGCTGTAGCTGGGGGCAACAAGTTAGTCATTAGTTAAGGAGCTCCAACTGAATAATAGTTTCAATTTAATCTCTTGATTTATGCTTCACCACAATTAATATTCTTCAAGCAAGTCTGGTTATATGGCTTTAAGACAAAAAGCATAAAATATGACAAGGACTTATTTTTAGATCCTGGCAAACAAGGACACAGCACCATATTTTGGAGAATTGATTCAGGGTGCTATAGAGTGAATGTATTTTTGCCTCAGAGCAGCAAAAAAGCCAGTTCCCAAGAAAGCCATGTTCTCCATCTGCCCTTATTTGGCTCTGCCCTCTGGGACTGATCTATAGATGGAGTTTCCAGGCTCTCAGAAGCTGAGAGCATCTCCAGTCTATCAATTGAGTCCATTGTTCTGAGCTCTCCCACACACCAGAAATCTCCTTTCTCTGAACTGAAAGAGCTCTCTTTGTGCTTAAATCAGCCAAAGATCAAGATGCAGCAGTATAAACAAGAAACATTTTCTTACAGCGTCATTTGTATTGCTTGTCCTATCTTCAGGGTCAGTACTGAGTGCAGTTATGCAGGGTGTGGATACTGCAGCTTTGGCTAGAGCAACATTCATTCACTCAGTAATTCAGGTTATAAACATTTATTGAGCACCTACTAAGCTTTGTGCTAACTTGTCATGTTTGGGGGTGGTATGGGTAGAAAGATGATCAATATAATGTCTCACATTCAGAGATCTCACTCAGCCTCAACCATAGCAGAGAGGTCTTCTAGGGTGAAATGGAGTGGAGGCAGGGAGTATGCAAGAAGCAATCTGACTGGCTGACTGCAATGGGCATCTGTATTCTCCCTTCAGTATGTGGGAGAAGTGGTGGTTAAGGGTCATGACTTCACGTGGCTCTGGTTTTCTAGGACCCTAGTAAAAACAAAACTTCAATTTAGAGTCCTAACAACTTGTGACTTGCTCCCTCCATGTCACCCTGCTTCTGACCTTACATGTGACAGTATTTATGCACACCCTGTCACAATGCATGTGCATTCTTCCACCCACTCAGTTATCTGGGGAGTCAGAGAGCACATGGATCTGGATTTTTATAAACACATGCTATTCAGCATGGCTTTTCCTTTTCATCCAGGCTGAATCTGAGAAGTCATGGAAGAGCAGTATAAGATACAAGGCACTTCAGTCTGAATGTTCTTACTATGAGCAAGATAATGTGTTTATTTTGACATTAGCAGTTAGCTTGATGAAAGTTAAGTAATAAATAGGAGAAATATTCATTATTACATTTAAAAAATTAATACTTGGTCTTTTCCTACATTGACACACAGATAAGGAATTCAAGTCAACATCTATACACTGGGAAAATTTTCCTTTTTCACTTTGAAACAATAAGTCATGCTCTTCTAAATTTTTTTTGTTCTCTAAAGTTTAGTGTCTGTGTGTTCCTGCTCTGGTACTCCTTGAATTGGTCTATTTTATTTCAAAGGAAATAAAAACAAGATAAAGAAATGGGCATTTTCCAGATTATGAAATAACCAAAAAAATACAATATTAACATCTTATTCAAACTTTCAACAAATATTTATTGACAAATTGTGCCAAGTGTTATGCTAGGTGTTGGTAATACAGCAGTGAATAAAATGGGTAGTTTTTGTCCTTATAGAATTCAACTTAAAGACACAAAAAGGTTAGAGAGGAAAATAGGATTTGTGGTAAAGAATGAGACTAACATCCTTTGACAGAAAAGGTGGGAAACATAGAATCAGGGAGAATCTTGTACAGTCCCCTTAGAAACAAAGAGTCAAGTAAAAGAAGGTATAGGCATGCAAGTCTGTGTCTAGAGAAAGAGGGCTGACATGCTATGATATTTAGGTTTGAAAAATGTTAAATGGCCTTGTACTGTTTTGCTGACCAACATGAGGATGTCAAGCCAGTTCTGGGCTCCAAAGAACTAGCTTCATGCATAATCCATTGTGTTATGTGAAACTCTGCCTTTCAAACGTGAAAGGGGAAAACCACAAAGATGGATTCTGAGGGTTACAATAGTAAAATCAAACAAACCAGCTGATATTTGAAAATTTGGAGATGGCTCTAATTCTATTTGATGACTTGAGATAACATGTAGATTGGCTTAAAAAATAAGGGAAATTGGAGTGCCTGGGTGGCTCAAGTCGGTTGAACATCCGACTTTGGCTCAGGTCATGATCTCATGGTTTGTGACTTCGAGCTCCACGTTGGGCTCTGCGCTGACAGCTCAAAGCCTAGAGCCTGCTTTGGATTCTGTGTCTCCCTCTCTCTCTCTGCCCTTCTCCTGCTCTTTCTCTGTCTCTCTCAAAAATAAATAAACATTAAAAAAGAAGAGAGATATGTCTCTTGCAATCAAAGCCTCCCTCCATGACTCCAAATGTACCAGATATGAATTTGCTAAAATTTCATTTGATTTAAAATCTTAAATCAACCCTCATTAACAAAAAATAAATATGAATAGAAGCATAAACATTCTCCTATATGCAGATAATATTATTACAAGCTAAAAAAAGGAGTGTTTTTATTAAACAAACGGCTCAGCTAATTATTGCTAGAAAGAAAGCCTACATACCAATTTTCCTAAAACCAGATTTGCCATTTTTAGTACGTGTTCCCAACTTCTTGTTTGTGAATAGTGTAAATAATTCCATAGAGCAAGTACCACAGGGTATATTCTGCAACTGGTTTATCTGGGTGGACACGCAAGTAAATTACATTTCTCAAAGCCAGGTAGTTTATGAGTGTTTACTGAGTGTGTGTGTGTGTGTGTGTGTGTGTGTGTGTGTGTGTGTGTGTTGCTGTTGTTGTTTGTTTGTTTTAGTAGCTGAGGTAGTTTTAGACACTTTAAAATATTTCCAGGTTGAAAATTTTAAATGTTATGCTTTATGACATGGAGTGTTTTTGTTTTGTTTTGTTTTGTTTTCTTTTGATGGTGTATTTGTCTCTGTGGTAAAGAAGACCCAGAATAACTGAAAAAATCTTGGTCTAGTCCACAAGCAGCTGTACCTCCAACAATAATAGTGAGACTTAATTGAGCTCTCCACTTTAGACATCTTACCTCACTGAATCCTCACATTGAGTCCTTCGAGGCTGAGGCAAGTATCATCCCTTAGTTCCAGGCTGGAACACGTGCCATTATTGGTCACATTAGTTTGAATTTGAGGATGTCAATATTATCCTACTTCAACTGACCACTACAGCTGCAGAGATGAGTTCCAGGTGTTTGTCAGGGAGCAGAACCTAAGTTGTTGTAGCTCAGTCCCTACCAGAAAGTCCACAGAGAAAAGCCATAGTTCCAGAAGATGGCCTGAAGGGAGTGTAGTCTATTCCTATTAGTCATCTCCAAACATCTCTGATTGTGCAACCTTATAGTAAAGCATGTTGGAACCCACACCTCTCCCCTCTGCCCCATGCTTCTCAAAGTGTGGTCTGAGGACAAATGACATCAGAATTGCCTGGGAATTCATTAGAAATGCATAATCCCAGGCCCTGCTCTAAAATTACGGAATCAGACACTACATTTTAATAAGATCCCAGGATGATGTATGTGCACATTAAAATTTGAGATGTTTTGTATGTAATTACATTAAAAATGCATTGAAACATATAATACACTTATATTTAAAAATTAATGTTAAATTCATGTGCTGCTGTATTAATGTATGCACGATAAAGCATGCAAAATGGAACATTTAAGATTATAAGATGGAGGATGCAAATCATGAGAGACTCTTGAATACTGAAAGCGAACCAAGGGCTGGAGGGGGAGGGGGAGAGGGAGGGGGGGATGGTGGTCACGGAGGAGGGCGCTTGTGGGGAAAAGCACTTGGTGTTACATGGAAACCAATTTGACAATAAACTATTAAAAAATAAAAATAATAAAAAAATAAGATGGAATCAATATGAAACAATATTTTAAATAATTTTTTACTTGATTATATATAAATTTATCTCTTATTTGAAACATATTGTTATAGGGGCACCTGGGTGGCTCAGTTGGCTGGGTATCCGATTTTGGCTCAGGTCATGATCTCACAGCTTATGGGTTGGAGCCCCGTGTTGGGCTCTGTGCTGACAGCTCAGGGCCTGGAGCCTGCTTCACATTCTGTGTCTCCATCTCTCTCTGCCCCTCCCCTGCTCACACTCTGTCTCTCTCTCAACAATAAATAAACAACAAAAGGAAACATATTGTTATAAATATTTTAGTAAGAACATTATGACAGACTCTGCCTCATTAATTTTGAAATGATGGTTTAACATTTTGAAATCGTTTATTTTAAACCAATGCTTGTCTCCAATGGATGTCATAGCTGAAAACAATACCTCACAAAGATTCATATATCGAAATGGCTGCAATATAACATTAACTGTGCTTAGCAAAGCACACTACTAGCTTTCTAGTCTCACTCTGCAGTGAGGCAAAGGTTTTTGTTATATTTTGACTATTAAATTTCCACTCTCCCTGACATCAATCAGTGATTCTTTCCTGCTACAATATTTTTACAAATGAGTCCAAGCTATCGGAGTAGAATGTTTTAGGCAAATTTTAGATGTTCCATTACATTTTTTTTCTTACAACTGGGCAAATTGGTGTCACACGCAGTCCTCAGCAGCAAAATCATAAGATGAAGACAACATTTTCAAATATTTGTTTTCAAAATGCTCTCTCTTATGGCATATTTCTTTGGAAAGCACTTGCTTTTCTCATTAATTGTGAAAAAGGCATCATTCCTTGATAAATACACTGATGACATCAGAGTCAATATTTATGTTAGTTATTAATAAAATAATTTCTTATGTTAAGATTAAAAATTAATGTAAGTACCAGTGCTAATGGATCATATTGCAGTTTCATACATCCCATGTTAGAGACCATACTATGTAGCAGTTTTTCCAAAGCATTTTGAGAATGAAAATCTCTTTCTAGGTTAAAAACTTTCCTCAGGTTTCCACCATGGTAGTAGCTGTACTTTTTGTATTCATTGGTTGAGAAAACATTTAAAATCTATTAATTCAGTAATGCTCTTTTAAAACTTTTAAAAAGTTTTATTTATTTAAATAGTGTCTATGCCCCATGCAGAGCTTGAACTTACAACCCTGAGATCAAGAGTTGCATGCTTCTCCGACTGAGCCAGCTGGGTACCCTGTAAAACTTTTTCTTATAGAAAATTTCAAATACACACAAAAGTAGGGAATGGTGCAATCCATTTCATATACCCATCACTCAACTTCAACAATGATAAATTTGCAATAACACTTTAAAATGAGTTTGTATTTTATATCTGTCCACACACATAAAGATACAGCATTCATTCATTTTACTGATATCTTTGGTGTTTGTAGGGTTATGGTGACTCCTTGCAGAAATGCGTCCATTTTCTATCCCACCTATAAGCATAAAGAGGAGCAAAGCTCTGGGAATTGCTCCATTTTCGAGTCTAAAACTCCTCTTGATTTAAGCCAGACCAACAGGCAGCAACACACTTGAATTGCTTTATATTGGTCCCCCTGGAATTATTTGTAGTGAATTGCTCTGTTTTGTGATGTCAGTGACTTATATTAAGGGGTGTTTTTAAAAAGCAGTGTTATGCAACAGTGACTGTTTACTATGGGTGCTTTTATGTGGGCGTCATTCATTATAGTATATTTACCCAGAAGGCCACAGTGGAGACATTTCTTTGCAGTTTCAGTATCAAAGATAGCCATGCTTCATTTGAATTGTGGAGTAAGGCAGACTGTCATTATGATTACTGATGTTGTGTTTTGGATTTTTTTTTCTGGAACACATTCATCACTTTAGTAATTTAATCCATTTTTGAGTTGTTGAAACCATTCCAAAACAACCTCTTGCTTTATTGGGTTCATTTATTTCCCCTCTTTCCCCTCTCATCTCTCCAAAAGTACACAGGATGGTCACGATTGAAAGACAAAGAAAGAAAACAATTTTAGGTCTGATTTTCCCTAGCCCTGTCTTCAAACTCCAGAATTCAGAAACTTTAAAACACTGGGCATAGATGTGGTTTTGCCAGTGAGTTAATGTATGTATTCGGGTATAGTGAATAAACATCTCTCAACCAGATCTAAGCATATTTTATACTTCAACTCTAAGTAAGAACTTCAGACTCTTTGTCATTTTAATACACCAGCCTGGAAGATACCCTGTCTGGCAGACACTTCTAGAAATAGATATAAATTTGAAAAAAATTGGCTCTATGCCCAAAGCTTCTACTTTCACAGGTAAAGGAGGCTTTTAGAAGTATTTATTACCTCCTTCCTATAATAAAAGCCTAGGGGAGCTCATTCCCAAGGCTGTTTTCTACATCCTGGAGTTCTCCAGTTATTTAAAGGAGTATTAAGAAAATGATACAAATAAGATTTTAGTGCAATTAAATTTTAAATGCATGTGACATATTTTTAGGAAAAGATAATGAGATAAACTAAAATAAAAGAAGCAATAGTTTTTTATTCTAACAAATATGGGGATTATTACTTTAAAACAGCATTACCAAAAGAGTGGATCAGTTGTAGGCTTTGTCTCACTCCCTCCTCTGCCTTCCCAGGCTTATGGTGAGGTACAAGGATGTTCCCAGGACTGGGTTTTACTTTGACCCTCCATGTTGATACTAATGGCCCCTCCTCTGTGATGTTCCTGTACTCCATTCTCCCATCCTGAGTACTCACCTTGTACAGCATTTATAGTAGGACTGTCCCCATTTTACATCACTACAGCAGTCACTTATTACTCCAGTCTCTTCTTAGGAGTGAGGATCAGACTTGCCCTTACCAGTTGGTCCCACCACCTTCTCAGGTCTTCTTCTGATAAGGGTGACAGGCTTTCTAATGGCCATTGCCAAACCTGCCTGAACCTCTCCAGAGGTTTTTTTTGTTTTGTTTTGTTTTGTTTTACTGTTGGGTCCAGCTTCTGCACTCTTCTTACCCTACTGGAGTATAAACAAATTATTTGTTTCAACAGAGAATCCAGAAATAAAACTAACAGCCAGAAAATATGATAATAGCAAGCACATATAACTTTTACTATATGCCGGCATAACTCTTAGTGCTTGAGATATTAACTTACGCAAGCCTCATAACAACCCAGAGGTCAGTACTAACATCATCATTCTGATTTTAAAGACAAAGAAACTGAGGCGCAGATAGGTTAATTACATTTCCCAAAGTTATTATATACTAATGAAGTAGAAGTAAGGTTTTTAAAATATTTTCTTTTAATGTTTATTTACCTTTGAGAGAGAGAGAGAGAGAGAGAGAGAGAGAGAGAGAGAGAGAGAGAGAGAGAGAGAGAGAGAGGAGAGAGAGAGAGGAGGGCAGAGAGAAAGAGGAAGACACAGAATCAAAAGCAAGATCATGACCCGAGCCAAAGTCGGTCACTTAACGGACTGAGCCAACCAAGCACCTGTAAACTAAGATTTTTAAAACCACTTTATTGAGGTATGATTGACATCCAAAAAGCAGTAGAGATTTAATATATTACAACTTGATGTGTTTGGAAATAACACATCGTTAACATATTGGCAACAAATGTATACCAATTTGAACGCATCACCACTATCAATTCCATAAACTTAGCCACCACCTCCAAGAGTTTCCTTCTGCCCCTTAGTTTTGTTTTGCCTTTTGTGACAAGAACTCTTAACATAAGATCTAACTTTTTAGCAAAATTTTAAGTGTACAGTACAGTATTGTTAATCGTGGGCCCTATGCTGTAAGTAGATTTTTAGAACTTATTTTAAATAACTGAAATTTTGTACCCTTTGGACAAAACATCCCCATTTTCTCCTCCTTCCACTCAGCTCCTAGCAAGATTTAAACCTAGGTAGTCACATTCCAGAGTCTTTGCGTTTAACCATTCCTCTATAGTCCCCACAGGATAGGGACACATCCTCCTATCTTAGATGAGCAGCACTTTGAAATTTAAAAAAAAAATAGTTTATTGTCAAATTGGTTTCCATATAACACCCAGTGCACTTCCACACAAGTGCCCTCCTCCATCACCACCACCTCTTTTTCCCCCTCCTCCTTCCCCTTCAACCCTCTGTTCATTTTCAGTATTCAATAGTCTCTCAGGTTTTGCGTCCCTTTCTCTCCCCAACTCTCTTTCCCCATTCCCCTCCCCATGGTCTTCAATTAGGTTTCTCCTGTTCTCCCATTAGACCTATGAGTGCAAACATATGGTATCTGTCCTTTTCTGCCTGACTTATTTTGCTTAGCATGACACCCTTGAGGTCCATCCACTTTGCTACAAATGGTCATATTTCATTCCTTCTCATTGCCATGTAATACTCCATTGATATATATATACACCACATCTTCTTGATCCATTTATCAGGTGATGGACATTTAGGCTCTTTCGATTTGGCTATTGTTGACAGTGATGCTATGAACATTGGGGTACATGTGCCCCTTGGATAAATCCCTAGCAGTACTATTGCTGGGTCATAAGGGAGTTCTACTGATAGGTTTTTGAGGAACCTCCATACTGTTTTCCAGAGAGGCTGCACCAGTTTACATTCCCCCAACAGTGTAAGAGGGTGCCCATTTCTCCACATCCTCACCAGCATCTGTAGTCTCCTGATTTGTTCATTTTAGCCACTCTGACTGGTATAAAGTGGTATCTCAGTGTGGTTTTGATTTGTATTTCCCTGATGATGAGTGATGCTGAGCATAGTTTCATGTGTCTATATGCCACCTGGAAGTCCTCTTTGGAGGAGTGTCTGTATATGTCTTCTGCCAATTTCTTCACTGGATTATTCATTTTTCAGGTGTGGAGTTTAGTGAGCTCCTTATAGATTTTGGATACTAGCCCTTTATTTGATACGTCATTTGCAACTATCTTTTCCCATTCCGTTGGATGCCTATTAGTTTTCCTGATTGTTTCCTTTGCAGTGCAGAAGCTTTTTATCTTGATGAGGTCCCAAGAGTTCATTTTTGCTTTCATTTCCCTTGCCTTTGGGGATGTGTTGAGTAAGAAATTGCTGCAGTTGAGGTCAAGGAGGCTGTTTCCTATTTTCTCCTGTAGGGTTTTAATGGTTTCCTGTCTCACATTCGGGTTCCTGAGCCATTTTGAATTTCTTTTTGTGTATGATGTAAGAAAGTGGTCTAGTTTCATTCTTCTGCATGTGGCTGTCCAGTTCTCCTAGCACCACCTGCTGAAGAGGCAGTCTTTTTTCCATCGGAAACTCTTTCCTGCTTTGTCAAAAATTAATTGGCCATACATTTGTGGGCTCAGTTCTGGGTTCTCTATTCTATTCCATTGGTCTGTGTGACTGTTTTTGTGCCAATACCATACTGTCTTGATGATGACATCTTTGTAGTAGAGGCTAATGTCTGGGATTGTGATGCCTCCCATTTTGGTTTTCTTCTTCAATATTACTTTGGCTATTTGGGGTCTTTTGTGGTTCCATACTAATTTGAGAATAGTTTGTTCTAGCTTTGAGAAGAATGTTGGTGCAATTTTGATGGGGATTGCATTGAATGTGTAGATCGCTTTGGGTAGTAATGACATTTTTGCAATGTTTATTCTTCCGATCCATGAACAGGGAATGTTTTTCCATTTCTTGGTGTCTTCTTCGATCTCTTTCATAAGTTTTCTATAGTTTTCATCATATAGGTCTTTTACATCCTTGGTTAGGTTACTCCTAGGTATTTTATGGTTTTTCGTGCAATCATGGATGGGATTAGTTTCTTGATTTCTCTTTCGGCTGCTTCATATTTGGTGTATAGGAATGCAACTGATTTCTGTACATTGATTTTGTACCTTGTAACTTACCTGAATTCATTGATCAGTTCTAGAAGGCTTCTGGTGGAATCTGCTGGGTTATCCATGTAGAGTATCATGTCATCTGGGAAAAGTGAAAATTTGACTTCTTTTTTGCTGATTCTAATGCCTTTTATTTCCTTTTGTTGTCTGATTGCTGATGCTAGGACTTCCAGCACTATGTTAAACAACAGTGGTAAGAGTGGACACCCATGTCTTGATCCTCATCTCAGGGGGAAAGCTTTCAGTTTTCCCCATTGAGGATGATATTCGCTGTGGGCTTTTCATACACTGCTTTTATAAAGTTTTGGTTAGTTCCTTCTATTCCGACTTTCTCAAGGGTTTTTATTAAGAAAGGGTGCTGTATTTTGTCAATTGCTTTTTCTGCATCTATCGACAGGATCATATGGTTTTTATCCTTTCTTTTGTTAATGTGATGGACCACATTGATGGATTTGCAAATATTGAACCAGCCATGTAACCCAGGAATGAATCCCACTTGATCATGATGGATAATTCTTTTTATATGCTGTTGAATTCGATTTGCTAGTATCTTGTTGAGTATTTTTGCATCTGTATTCATTAAGGCTATTAGCCTGTAGTTCTCTTTTTTTGCTGGGTCTCTGTCTGGTTTGGGCATCGAGGTGATGTTGTCTTCATAGAATGAGTTTAGGAATTTTCCTTCTATTACCATTTTTTGGAATAGTTTGAGAAGAATGGATATTAGCTCTGCTTTAAATGTCTAGTAGAATTCCCCTGGGAAACCATCTGGCCCTGGGCTCTTATTCGTTGGGAGATTTTTGATAACGGATTTGATTTCTTCACTGGTTATCAGTCTATTCATGCTTTCTATCTCTTCCCGTTTGAATTTTGGCAGTGCATGTAGGAATTCGTCCATTTCTTCTAGGTTGTCCAGTTTGTTGGCATATAATTTTTCATAGTAATCTCTGATGATTGCTTGTATTTCTAAGGGATTGGTTGTAATAGATCCATTTTCATTCATGATTTTGTCTATCTGGGTGTTCTCTCTTTCTGAGGAGCCTAGCTAGAGGTTTATCAATTTTGGTTTTTTTGTTTCAAAGAACCAACTCTTGGTTTCATTGATCTGCTCGACTGGTTTTTTTTGGATTCTATATTGTTTATTTCTGTCCTGATCTTTATTATTTCTTCTTTTCTGCTGGGTTTGGGTTGCTCTTGCTGCCTCCCTTTTAGTTCCTGTAGGTGCTCCATTAGATTTTGAATTTGCACTTTTTCTAGTTTGTTGTAATTGGCATGAATTGCAATATACTTTCCTCTTAGGACTGCCTTTGCTGCGTCCCAGAGATTCTGGATTGTTGTGTTTTCGGTTTTCATTGGTTTCCATATGTTTTTAAATTACTTCTCTAATTGCCTGATTAGCCCAATCATTCTTTAGTAGGGTAGTTTTTAACCTCCACATTTTTGGAGGTTTTCCAGACTTTTTCCTGTGGTTAATTTCAAGTTTCATAGCATTGTGATCTGAAAGTGTGCATGGTATGATGTCTATTCGTTTATACATATGGAAGGCTGCTTTGTGACCCAGTATGTGATCTATCTTGGAGAATGTGCCATGTGCACTCGACAAGAAGGTGAATTTCCTAACTTCAGAGTGCAGAGTTCTAAATATATCTATCAATTCCATCTGTTCCAATGTGTCGTTTAGGTCCTTTGTTTCTTTTGTGATTTTCTGTCTGGTTGATCTATCCATTGCTGTCAGTGTAATATTAAAGTCCCCTGCATTTAGCACATTCTTATCAATAAGATTGTTTCTGTCTGTGATTAATTGTTTTATGTATTTGGGCGCTCCTGAATTTGGCACATAGATATTTATAATTCTTAGCTCTTCCTGATGGAGAAACCCTGTAATTATTATATAATGTCCTTCTTCATCTCTTGTTACTGCCTATAATTTAAAGTCCAGTTTGTATGATAGAAGTATGGCTACTCTGGCTTTCTTTTGGCTTCCAGTCACATGATAGATATTTCTCCATCCCTTTACTTTCAACCTGAAGGTATCTTCAGGTCGAACATGAGTCTCTTATATACAGCAAATAGATAGATTTTGCTTTTTTATCCATTCTGCTACCCTGTGTCGTTTGGTTGGAGCATTCAGTCCATTTACATTCAGTGTTATCATTGAAAAATGTGCGTTAGAGTCATTGTGTTCTCCGTAGAATTCATGTTTGCAGTGGTGTCTCTGGTACCTTGTATTCTTTGCAACATTTCCCTCATAGAGTCCCTCTTAGGATTTCTTTAGGGCTGGTTTGGTGGTCATGAATTCCCTCAATTTTTTTTCTTTGGGAACACCTTTATCTCCCCTCCTATTTTGAATGACAGGCTTGCTGGATAAAGGATTCTTGGCTGTATATTTTTTTTCTGTTCATCACATTGAAGATTTCCTGTCATTCCTTCCTGGCCTGCCAAATTTCAGTAGATACGTATGTAACCACTCTGATAGGTTTCCCTTTGTATGTTAGGGCTCTTGTATACCTAGCTGCTTTCAGAATTCTCTCTTTATCTTTATATTTTGCTAGTTTCACTATGATATGTCGTGCCAAAGGTAAAATCAGATTATGTTTTAAGGGGGGGGTCTTTGTGGCTCTTGAATTTGAATGTTTCTTTCTCTAGATTCGGGAAATTCTCAGTTATACTTTGATCTAAGACCCCTTCAGGACCTTTTACTCTTTCTTCCTTTTCAGGAATTCCTATGATATGAATCTTGTTCCATTTGATTTTATCATTCAGGTCTCGAATTCTCCTTTTCTGCTCCTGGATCAATTTCTCTCTCTTTTTTTCAGCTTCCTCTTTTGCTATAACTGTGTCTTCTAATTCTCCAGTTCTTCTCTCTGCCTCTTCAATCCGTGATGTGGCCACCTCCATTTTATTATTCACCTCATTTATAGCTTTTTGTTTTAACTCATCACACCTATTTTGAAAGTCCCTAATCATTGTATCAGTAGCTTCTCTGATGGCTTTTTTTCCAAGCCCAGCAATTGATTTTATGACAGTTGTTCTAAATTCTTGTTCAGTTATGTTGTTTAGATCTGTTTTGAGCAGTTCTGTGGCTGTGACTTCTTCCTGGAGTTTCTTTAGGGGAGAGTTCTTTTGTTTTGTCATTTTGCCAGTTTTCTGTCTCTTGTCAGTTTTGAAAGCTCATTGTGCACTGTGCACCTGTAAGTATTGTTCTGTTAAAGAAGGCTTATTGACTGTCCAGGGCCTGTCATTTCAGGACTTGTTCTTTTAATGGTGTCTCTCAGTTTTTGTTGTTGTTGTTGTTGTTGTTGTTGTTGTTGTTGTGCCTTTGATTATTTTATTTTCCTCCTCAGCGATATTTGGGACTCTCTGTCATGTGTACTTTGGCTTGTTTCTTGGGGTAGCCATGGAATGGAAAACAGACAGCCAAACACATAGGGTACAGAAGTACACAAATGCACAGATAAATCAAACAAACAAACAAATTAAAAGGGGGAAAGGAATAAAAGAAAATGAAGGGAGAGGAAAGAGAAGAAAAGAAGTGAAGAAGAAAATAATGGGGGGCAGAGATAACAAAGGACAATGGACAGTCTAAAAGTGTATAATCTGTCAAGGGGAGAGATAAGGATGAGATAAGGGAGAATATATCTGTTCCTGGAAGGTGGTATCTACAGTCACAAGCTGCTGCTGCTGCTGCAGCTGTGTGAGATACTGAAACAATCCAGATGTAATATGCAATATCTGAGGTAGACCTCCTAGCCCTTGATTTTCTCAGCAGTGAACTGGGCTTCTCTTCCAGTGCTGAGTCCCACCTGAGGATCCCGGCATCGGGGGGATAGTCCTGTCACGGACTGCACACTTCGTTGACCCTCTTCTTGCTTAGCACAGGGTGGCAGTTTACATGGAATACAATTGGGGTTGATAGAGGCACAACTTTGCAGGTTATATATCACTCAGGGTCCATTCAGGATACAGAAACCACACTCTGAAGTGGAGCACAATAACTGGAAACGTCAGACAAAAATGTAAATGAGGCTCAATTACAAGTCCGAGAGGGAACTGCATTGCATCACGGAAAGGCTTCGCCAGAGCGCAGGTCACAGGAACAGAACACAGATTGGAAGCCCAGCGCTTTGAAATTAAGAAAAACATTTGTGTGACAAAACTGTCCTATGTGTCCTGGGAGGAGGGTATGTTGAGGACAAAATAAGATTAGTGAAAATGGGGTGCCCAGGGCCAGAACAAGCTAATCCGACCTTGGGGTACCTAGTGCCCTCAATGTGGAAGAGTTCCACAGCATAATTGCCACTGTGCAGTTTATGTAGCCACAAAGTGCAGAAGAAGTTTTGTCAAAAAATAAGCAGTAAAAATCATATACTACATAAAACACTAACACATAATTTACAGGACTACCAGCATGTTTACAGCCTATATTAAGTAAACAAGAGTGGATACCTGGAGTGAAAGAAGAAAATGAGAGTAGAATCATGGAAGAAGGAAAAAGAGACAGGGAGAGAGTGAAGCCTTGCCCACAATGACAGTGAACTTTTAGTAAGAACTAAGGAGTATGATCAACTCAATTCTTAGCTACCTGAGCTCCAAATTAAACAAATGAATAGCTCTTCTGCAATGGAGTCCTTAGCTCATGAAGTTGCTCATAATTTGTCTGGTTGGATGTATAGAATTTCTGATATATCTCAAGGGTAAGCGGGACTAATGTCTAGGAGGTAGCTATGAAGGAATGAACCTTGATCGAATTTTTGCTTTACTAGGAAATGACTAGGGTCTTCTTTGCCTCTTCTTTTCTTTGCAGTTAGCTGTGAATATAAACTCATACATCAGGCTATCAGTATGTGATAGATTACTTTTTAACAATTTCATGGAGATGTAATTCACACACAAACAACTGACCCATTTAAAGAGTACAATTCATTGTGTTCACAGAGTTGTGCAACCATCACCACAATTTTAGAACATTTTCATCACCCCCCAAAGAAACCCCATACCCATTAGCAGTCACTCCCAATTCTCTCACGCCTTCCCTCTCAGCTCCAGGCAACCACTAATCTACTTTCTGTCTCTAAGAATTTGTCTATTCTGGACAGTTCATGTAAATAGCATCATATAACATGTGATCTTTTGTGACTGGCTCCTTCCCTTTAGCATAATATTTTTGAGACTCATACATGTTGTAGCATATATCAGTACTTTGTTGCTATTTATTGGCAATAATACATCTTTCAATTGTTGAATGAGATATCCAATTACCAAATAATATTTATTCCACTGTATAGATATATTGCATTTGATCTTTTCTTCAGTTAATTGACATTGCCCCCCCCCCACTTTTTGGCTATTATGAATAATGCTGCAATAAACATTCCTGTACAATTTTTTGTGAAAAGATGTACTTTCAATTCTTTTAGGTATATACCTATGAGTAGAATTACTGAGTCATTTACTAATTCTGTTTAAAGTTTCGAGAAACTACCATACTGTTTTCCACAGCTACTACAACATTCTACATTCCCAAGAGTAATGTATGAAGGCTCTGATTTCTCCACTTCTTCACCAACACTTGTTATTAACTGACTTTTTCTTTATCGCTATCCTAGTGGGTTTGAAGTAATATCTCATTATGGTTTTGATTTGCATTTCCCTGATGACTAATGGTGTTGAGTACTTACTCATGTGCTTACTGGCCATTTAGATATGTTGGGGAGGAAAAATTTTCCTCTATCCCTTGAAACTTCTTGTGGGTGTTCTAAGAATTAAATTGGCATAAGACAGATTAACAGTAGAAAATCAAATTTAATTTTGTATGTACAAGAACTGCACATACATGAGAATTTCAAAGATACAAAGGTAAAATGAGTTATATATGCCATTCTAAGCTAACAAATGGGATAGAGGCCTGGGGCCTCAAAGGGGAGGAGGTAAATTCACAGGACAATAAGAAGAGCAAGTGTTTGGTAATTAAATGTTTGTCCTGCCATACAGATGATCACTCAGATAAAATTTATCTCTGGCAGTGACTTTTTTTTTCTGAGAAAAATCCTAATTTCGATACTTCTAAATAGTTAAGTGGGAGTATAAGTTTCTTTTGAGCCCACAGGGTCTCAGTTGCCTTCAGCTCAAAATAGTCCACATGCCAAAGTGACACATTTTGGGGAGACTTGTTCAGAACCCCTTCAGATGTCTTTGGAGAAATATTTGTTCAGCTATCTTGCTCATTTTAAAATTGGGTTATTTTTACTTTTTAAATTATTGCATTATAAGAGTATTTTATATATTCTGGCTACAAGTTCCTTATCAGATACATGATTTTAAAATATTTTCTCTCATTCTATGAGTTGCCTTTTCACTTTCTTGATGATAGCTTTGAAGCAAAAAAAGCCTTTAACTTTGAAGAAGTCTAATATATCTATTTCTTCTTTTGTTGTTCTTGCTTTCATTATCATATCTAAGAAACCACCGCATAACCCAAGCTCACAAATTTTCACCTGTTTTCTCCTAATACTTTTATAGTTTTGACTCTAACATTTAGGTCTGTGATCCATTTTGAATTAATTTTTGCATATTTTTTTGTAAGACAGGTACAACTTCATTTTTTCCATGTTGTTGTCACAAGACCATTTGTTGAAAAGACCATTTTTCCCCATTAAATTATCCTGACACCATTGTTAAAAATCAATTGACCTTAACTGTAAGGATTTATTTCTGGGTTCTCAATTCTGTTCCATTGATCTATGTATCTATTGTTATGCCATTACCACATTGCCTTGTAGCTGTGTGGTAAATTTTGAAATTGGGAAATATGTTATCCAAATTTGTTCTTCATTTTCTTTTTTTAAAAAATGTTTTATTTATTTTTGGGTGAGTGAGAGAGAGAGGAGAGAGAGAGAGAGAGAGAGAGAGAGAGAGAGAGAGAGAGAGAGCGAGCGTGAGCAGGGGAGGGTCAGAGAGAGAGGGAGACACAGAATGGGAAGACAGGTTCCAGGCTCTGAGCTGTCAGCACAGAGCCTGACTCAGGGCTTGAACCCATGAACCGTGATATCATGACTGAGCCAAAGCTGGATGCTCAACCAACTGAGCCACCCAGGCACCCCTGTTCATTTTTAAGACTGACTTCTTTCTTTCTTTTTTCTTTCTTTCTTTCTTTCTTTCTTTCTTTCTTTCTTTCTTTCTTTCTTTCTTTCTTTCTTTCTTTCTTTCTTTCAGCTCTTTTGTGTCCTTTGCACTACCATATCAATTGTAGCATCAGCCTGCCAATTTTTGAAAAAAATGCTAGCTGAAATTTTGCTAAGGATTGTGTCTGTTTTTTAGACTAATTTGGGGAGTATCATCATTTAACAATATTAAGCCTTCCAATTCATGAACACAGGATGTCTTTCCATTTATTTAGGTCTTTAATTTCTTTCAGTGAGTTTTTGTAGCTTTCAGTGTACAAGTGTCTTTCTTGCATTTTTTGGTTAAATTTGTTTCTAAGTATTTTATTCCTCTTGATGCTATTATAAATAGAATGATCTTCTTAATTTCCTTTTTTGGATTTTTCATTGCTAGTGTACAGAAATAAAACTGGTTTTGTGTATTGGCCTTATAGCCTGCAAATTTGTTGAAATTGTTTACTAGCTCTAATAATTTGGGAACTTTCCTTAAATTTTAAAATATATACTATTATGTTACCTGTGAATAGAGATAATCTTAATTCTTTATTTCCAATGTGGATGCTTTTGTTTCTTGTTTTTGCCTAATTTTCCGATTAGAACTTCCATTACAATAATGAATAAAAGTGGAGAAAGTGCATATCTTGTCTTGTTTCTGATCTAAGGAGAAAGCATTCACTCTTTTTCCATTATGTGTGAAGTTAGATTAGGTTTTTCATATGTGTTCTTTACCAGGTTGAGGAAGTCCCCTTGTATCTCTACTTTGTTGAGTTTTTTCTTTTTATCATCAAGTGTTCAATCTTGTCATCTACTAAGATGATTGTATGTTTTTTCCCTTTATTCTATTAATATAGTGTATTGCACTAATTGATTTTCAAATGTTCAGTCTTATATTCCTGGAATAAATCCCACTTGGTCAAGATGTATAATCATTTTTATATATTACCTGACTCAGTTTGCTTATATTTTGTTGAGAATGTTTACATATATATTTATAAGGATTATTAGTCTATATTTTTCTTTTCTCATGATGTGTTTATCTGACTTTGGTATCAAGATAGTCATACTGGCCTTATAGGATGAATTGCAGTGTTTCCTGTTCCTATATTCTTTGGAGAATTTGTGAAGAATTGATGTTAATCCTTTTTTCAAAGTTTTGTGGAATTAATTAGTAAAGCCATCTGGTTCTGGGCTTTTCTCTGTGGGAATCTTCTTGGTTACTAATTTAATCTCTGTACCAATTATTTTCTATTTCTTCTTGAGTCAGTTTCAGTAGTGTATGCCTTTCTGGGAATGTGTCCATTACATCTAAAACCTTTCTCTCTCTCTCTCTCTCTCTCTCTCTCTCTCTCTCTCTCTCTCTTTCTCTCTCTCTCTCTCTTTCTTTCTTTCTCTTTCTTTCTTAGACTGTGATCTCAGGATGTGGAACCCAGACTGCATCTTTTGGAGAAAAACTTGGACTTCAGCTGGCTTTGTCAACTGAGGCGTGGCCCCTATCAGAACTTGAGCACATTTTCATTGGCTGTAGCTGCAAGAGGTTTCTTTTCTTTTTTAATTTTATATATTTTTTGAGAGAGAGAGAGAGAGAGAGCGAGCGAGAGAGAGAGAGAATCTCAAGGAGCCTCCATGATGTCAGCACAGAGCCTGACACGGGGTTCCATCTCACAAACCGTGAGATCATGACCTGATGATCGACTGAGCCATCCAGAAGCCCCTACAAAAGGTTTCTTAGCCTTAGCCTCCAAACTGCCATGCCTAGACAGATCCATCTTGCCAAAGAATGGTTGGCACCATGATTTTGTCCTGCTCAGATGCCTTCAGTGGCTGCCCTCACCCCATAGCATAAACTCTAAACCCCTTTGCTAATGTCCATTTCCCACTAGTCTGTTCTGAGAACTGCTCTCTCCACCAGATATGGCTTTTCACACTTCCTTGCTCCTATCCTGCCTTCTGCATTTTTGTCTTACAGTTATCCCAGCCCGTGTGGCTCTCCCTCCTCTCTGCTCAGCCAATCGTGGCCTTCCCCCTAAGCCTCAGACCCAATACCTGTGAAAGTCCCTATCTTCGTAGGAATGCTGAGCACTTATTTCTGTCCCAGTCATTTGGTACATATTAATGCTTCTTCACAGCACATGTATTCTTTGTTTGAACTGTAATTTGTCCTTTTGTGGACATAGCCATATCTCCCTATCTTTGTGAGCATAGATCAAGCCTTATGCTCCTTTTGATGTCTGGATTGCCTGGTCCAGTGCTGAGCGACAGCTAGTGGGGAACTGGTCCCAGGGTGCCTGCCCCTTCCTCCCATAGCTCCCCGCAGCTCTACAGCCTCTGATGGCTATTTTGACTTCAGCATTCAGGGCCTGCCCCTTTCCATCCGCCTTTCTTGTCCTTCACTAGAAACTTCTAGCACCATTCAGTAGCTTGCTTTTATTAATCATTTTCATGGTTCTTCTTTGGACCTTCTTTAGTTTCTCTGAAATTAATCAATCCAGAGGCAGCCAAGAAAAAAAACCTGGGAAGTCGGGGAAGTTCATCTTTCATATGACCTTCCCTCAGATGGTTCTTCAGTGTCTGCTGTTGAGCCAGACCACTATCGTTTTCACTAACTCTTCCTGAGATTAAACCTGACTGAAAGAGGCTTGTAAATGTCCTTCTCAAAATTAAAAAATACATTCTTGATTGCCTAGGAAGATGCTCTGAATTCCTTAACGCTGGGTAGCAGGAACCTGGGACAAAGTGGTTGTTCTAAGATAGAGGTGTATTTCCTGAAGCTCAAACAAGGATGGTGGGAATATATCCTTATGGAAGGAAGTATTTTTCTTTTTCTGGGAGGGAACATCTAAGTTATTTACCTACACTTGTTCATAGTAACCTCCCTTTCTCTCTAATTTTTATTCCTGTAAGATGATCTTTCATTCTTAATTTCAATAAATTGAGTCTTCTTCCTCTTTTCTTTGTTGATTCTAGCTAAAGTTTTGTCAGCTCTGTTGATCTTTCAAAAGACCGATTTTTAGTTTCATTAATTTTCTTTATTGTTTTTTTTATTCTCTATTTCATTTATTTCTACTCTAAGCTTTGCTATTTTCTTCTTTCTGTTTGCTTAGGGTTTAGTTTACTCTTTTCCACGTTCTCAAAGTGAAAGGTTAGATTATTTATTTGAGATCTTTCTTCTTTAATATTGGTGTTTACAGCTATAATTTTCCTCTAAGCACTGCTTTCATTGCATCCTCTAAGTTTAAGCATGCTGTACTTTAGTTTTCATTCATCTCAAAGTATTATGTAATTTTTGTGTTATTTCTCCTTTTATGTATTGGCTGTTTAGATGAGTGCTGTTTAATTTCCAAATATTTGTGAATTTCTCAAATTTCATTCTGTTGTTGATTTCTTTTTTTAAATGTTTATTTAGGAGAAAGCAAGTACAGCCTCCTTGACCTCAACCGCAGCAATTTCTTACTCAACACATCCCCAAAGGCAAGGGAATCAAGAACCAAAATAAACTACTGGGACCTCATCAAGATAAAATTTTCTGCACTGCAAAGTAAACAATCAACAAAACTAATAGACAACCAATGGAATGGGATAAGATAGTTGCAAATGACATATCAGATAAAGGGCTAGTATCCAAAATCTACAAGGAACTCACCAAACTCCACAGCTGAACGATGAATAACCCAGTGAAGAAATAAGCAGAAGACCTGAATAAACCCTTCTCCAAACAGGACATCTAGATGACCAACAGACACATGAAACGATGCTCAGCATCACTCATTATCAGGGAAATATAAATCAAAACCACCCTGAGATACCACCTCACGCCAGTCAGAGTGGCTAAAATGAACACATCAGGAGACTACGGATGCTGGCAAGGATGTGGAGAAACAGGCACCCTCCTACACTGTTGATGGGAATGTAAACTGGTGCAGCCGCTTTGGAAAACAGTGTGGAGGTTCCTCAAAAACCTATCAATAAAACTCCCCTATGTCCCAGCAATAGCACTGCTAGGGATTTATCCAAGGGATACAGAAGTGCTGACACATAGGGGCACATATACCCCAATGCTCATAGCGGCACTTTCAACAATAGCCAAACCATGGAAAGGGCCTAAATGTCCATCAACTGATGAATGGATCAAGAAGATGTGGTGTGTATATATATATACACAATGGAATACTACATGGCAATGAGAAAGAATGAAATATGGTCATTCGTAGCAACGTGGATGGACCTAGAGGGTGTCATGTTAAGGGAAATAAGTCAGGCGGAGAAGGAGATACTATATGTTTTCACTCATAGGTCTAACAGGAGAAACCTAACAGAAGATCATGGGAAGGGGAAGAAGAAAAAAAGTTAGGGAGAGGGAGTGAGGAAAATCATGAGAGACTCTTAAGTACTGAAAAAAAAACCAGGGCTAAAGGGGGAGGAGGAAAGGGGAAGAGGGTGATGGTCATGGTGGAGGGCACTTGTGGGGAAGAGCACCGGGTGTCATATGGAAACCAACCTGACAATAAACTATAAATTAAAAAATTAATAAACATTTAAAAAAGGTTATTCAATGACTAAATAAAAATCAAAAGGCAAAACTTTAAAAAAAAAAAAAAATATTTATTTATTCACTTTGAGAGAGAGCGAGAGAGCACATGTGAGAGCAAACAGTGGAGGAGCAGAGTGTGGGATAGGGGAGAAAGAATCCCAAGCCGGCTCCCATGCTATAAGCACAGAGCCCGCCAAGGGACATAATCTCACAGACCATGAGATCATGATCTGAGCCGAAATCAAGAGTCAATTGGTCGCTTAACCAACTGAGCCACCCAGGTGCCCCTGTTGATTTCTTTTTTCCCCTTTTTAAATTTGTAAAAAAATTTTTAATAGTTTCTTGTCAAATTGGTGTTCATATAACATCCAGTGCTCTTCCCCACAAGTGCCCTCCTCCATTACCACCATCTCCCTTCCCCCTCCCCTTCCCCCTCCCTCTTCAACCTTTGGTTAGTTTTCAGTATTCAATAGTCTCTCAGGTTTTGCATCCCTGTCTCTCCCCAACTCTCTTTCCCCCTTCCCCTCCCCATGATCCTCCATTAGGTTTTTCCTGTTCTCCTGCTAGACCTATGAGTGCAAACATATGGTATCTGTCCTTTTCCGCCTGACTTATTTCGCTTAGCATGACACCCTTGAGGTCTATCCACTTCGCTACAAATGGCCATATTTCATTCTTTCTCATTGCCATGTATACTCCATTGTGTATATATACACCACATCTTCTTGATCCATTCATCAGGTGATGGCTCTTTCTATGATTTGGCTATTGTTGACAGTGCTGCTATAAACATTGGGGTACATGTGCCCTTATGTGTCAGCACTTCTGTATCCCTTGGATAACTCACTAGCAGTGCTATGATTTCTTTTTTTAAGAAATGTTTGTTTGTTTATTTATTTATTTAGAGAGTGTACATGAATGGGGGAGGGGAAGAGAGAGAGAAAGAGAGAGAGAGAATCCCAAGCAGGTTCTGGACTGTCAGCATGGGGGCTTGAACCTATGAACAGTGAGATCATGACCTGAGCAGAAATCAAGAGTTTATGTTCCACCGAATGAGCCAACCAGGTGCCTCTGTTGTTGATTTCTAATTCCATTCTACTGTGCTCAGAGGACATTCTTTATAATTTCAATCCTTTGTATTTTATTGAGCATTGTGTTATAGTGTTACTTTGATCTAACCTGGAGAATGTTCCTTGTGCACTGGAGAAGAATATATATTCTGTTGTTTTGCAGTGAATTTTTCTATGGATGCCCTTCATGTCTATTTGGTCTATAATATTGTTCAAGTTTTCTGTTATTTATAGATTATCTGTCCAGCTGTTCTATTATGGAAAGTTGGATATTGAAATCTGTAATGATTATTATTGAATTGTTTATTTCTTCCTTCAATTCTGCTACTTTTTTGCATCATATATTTAGGGGCTCTGTTGTTAAATGAATTTATTGGATAGATTCTTGAAGGCTGCATATCTCCCATCTATTCCAAAGTGATAAGAGAATGTATCCTGACATCAGGAAGAGATTTAAGTAGATAACTTCATGATAGTCTTGCAGAGAAGATGGAAAAAAATAATGATTATTGGATGATATAGTTATGTGGGTTTGTAGTAAGTTGAATGATTGTATCCTAAAAGTTCTAATTAGTGGGTTTATATCAAACTGAAAAGCTCTGTTCTTCAGCACACCAAATTTTTAATCAATGAGTAAGGCAAAGAAAGAAATACTAAATCTGTGTATGACAAGAGTTGAAAATGATAGCAAATATAGTGGCTTCCAGAATTAGAATAAGAAACCATGTTAACAAATTGTGACTATGTGCTGGCTGTAAGAAGATGCAATTTAGTAGGGCTAAATGTATTCGCGTAGCATTAAATGCTATCCATTGATCAGTAATAGCTTTATATCTATCTCCTCCAGGGAATCGCATTAGTACAAGATAGGTATATAAGGTTGAGCAGTAACAATGAGGAAACCACTGAGGAGGTATGATTGATAATGAACTCCTCATGCCTAGCCTGGTACCTCAAAAATATGTGAGGAAGGGAGAAATAAAGGGAAGAAGGGAGGAAGGGAAGGCGAAGGGGAGGAAAGTTTGGTCATGGCTGCAAATAAAGGTAACTTCAGGTGGAGTTAGCAGTAGTTGATTACCTCAAGAAAATCCCACAGCAATGAAGTTACTGGGGGAGGAATGGTTGCACCTGGAAGGTGCTCTTTGTGGCCCAAAGTTTGCCCAACTTCCAGCTCTGCATTAAGTTATGGCTGTCACTAAATCCCACGCTGGAAGGAAAACAGCCATGGTTCTGCAAACACAGCTAAAATAACACATTTCAAGGGAGAAACCAGCAAATTACAGTTTTCTCTGAAGTTATTGTTCAGAAACCAAAGAATTATACTAAACTCTTCCTTCATGGCCCATGTCTGATCCTGGTCATTCTATTCTCCCCCTCTCGTTATAATTGAAATATGAATGAATGCAATAGCCTCTTCTATGGTTTCCCTGCGTCTCTATTCTAGCTCTGAATCTAATTCACCCTACTCACTAGAGTCAGGACTCCTTTAAAAAGTAATTCTGATCTGTAGTAACTGTTCTGTTTAAAACTCTTTACTGAAACCCTACACTGTTAGGAACTCCTGTGTAGATTAGCTTCCTCCTCCTCTTCTCCTGTACACTGTCACCCCACCCCCATTACCCCCATAGTAAGATACAGTCCTCTCTGCCTCTCCCACTGTCAAGGGACTCATCTCGGAAAAAAACATTTCCTGGGCTTCCTTCACTAATTATTCATCTTTGCTGCCTGGGGATGACAAAACCTCTCATTAAAAGCCCTGGGTGGGAGTGACCTGTCCGGCCCCCATTCCCACAGCTAGGCAGAAACAGAGCCAAGCAGAGGAAGAGGTACAGTGACAAGGGTGGGAGCTTTCTCTAGAGCGCCTGTGACAGGGAGTCCCTGAGGGTGATGGGACACAAGCAGGCTCTTCACTGCAGGGTAACAACGGTGCTGGCCTGATGTGTTATCCTTCTCAGAATCTTTGGACAGACACAG
>NC_043717.1:69743367-69778591 GCF_006229205.1 Suricata suricatta
TTGCAGATTACCTGAGCCACCCCTTCAGAATATATACAGATTGACACAAATTGCATGTGATTTCATGCAAACCCACGTGTGACCCTCTTCATTTCCTACGTGCCCTTGGGAATACTGCTGTGGACAAAAATGCTCTCGGGTTCACAGCCACCGCCCATCACTCTGCATATGGCAGGGTAAGGGCTGTGGGGGAAGAAAAAATAATTTTCCCTGTACCCTTCTAGGTTCTTGGCTGATACTGCACTCCCCACCCATATTAAAAAGACAGATTTGCAAGAGAAAAATAAACATATATTTAATAACATGCATCCATGGGACAGACCCAGAAAAACTGAGTAACTCCCCCAAATGCCCCAAGCCACCACTTCAAATACTATCTCCAAAATTCCCCAAGTCACCACCTCAAATACTATCTTCAGCTAAAGACAGAGGAAGGTGTTGGGAGTGGTGTGGATTCAGTTTTGGGACGTTACCAAGCAAAGCACAGTAAGCAAGGGTAAGGTTGCTATGCAGATTGAGGTTGTTGTCTTCCCCACTGATAAGAGTTTCTAGAGATTTAGTCATCCTTCCCATCCTGGTACAGAGAGGGAGACACCCCTACAAATAGAGATTTTTCTTATAAATGTCAATGTCTCTTACCAAAGGGTAACTTCTACTTGGTTTTCAGAGCTTTTCCTGTCTGCTGTTTCTTAAAAATAATTAGCCTAAAATAATCCTTATGCCAAAAGGAAATGTTTTGGGGTGGAAAATTCTGCTTCCCTTAAGTGCTGCCCAAGCCAGGGCCAGGGCAAGAAGGCAGTAGGTCCCCTGGCCTTCAAGTATCCAGCCAAGCAGCTGGAAATATGGCACTTCCCCTGGCCTGTTGCCTCAGACTTGGCTGCTGTGGCTTCTCTGTTTGCTTTACATTTGGAGAGTGACCTCGGATTCTGCCAAGAGGCTGGAGCTTAGGGGGAAAGGGGACCAGGCCCTGTTTTGCCACCTTTCTTCCTCATTAATGGTATTGCAAACAGTCTTGCCAACAGAGTAGCTAGGACTGGCCCCACAGAGGATTGCTAGTCAGCACTGTCCTCCAGAGTGGGACTGTCACCACTGCCTCCTTATCCATGCCTTCATTTATTCATTCATGCATTCATTCAAAAATATGTAGCTGCCATTTATCCTGTGTCTGGCCCTGCATTTGGTGCTGTGGGTGCTCAACAATAAGAAAAATAGGCAAGGGCTTGGCCTTCATGGAGCTTACAGTCTAGTGAGGAGGGCAGGGAGCGTTTATAAAGAATCACACACACGGATGTGAGACCACAACTTGCAATAAACAGAAGAAAATAAAGAACAGGATATTGGTCATGCCTACACAATCAAGTATTAGGTCAGGAAAGGACTTCTGAGGAGGTGGTGTGTAGGCCTGACCCTGAGAGGGAGACACCAACCAGGCAAACCATGCAGGGAATATGTGTGCTGGAGGGCTGAGGTGTGTCCCTGCCTCCAGCCCAGGGCATTTCCAAGCCCTTTGCCTTGGAGTAGTCAGTCTCTTGGAGAATCAGGCTTTGCTTTCACTTGCCAAACAGACTCTGACTGCTCCCATTGAGTCTTTTCAACACCAACCCTCAGACTGTATGCATCAGAGCTGGCTAGAAAACTCAATAATATATAGATGCCTGGGCTGTACCTCCCCCTACCCAGACATCTGGATTTAGCAGGTGGAGTGGGATCCAACAATTTGTGTTTTTAACAAGATCCCCAGGTGGGTCTGCCATAGGTGGCCTGCTGCTCTGGAGCATTCCTGGAAAATGTTGGCTGGATAAAGTCTAAATACCTTGCATAACTGGCAAATCTATTGTTATAGTAACTGGTCTCTTGCCTCTACGCTGATGAACTGTAGTCCACCACAACCCATCATCCACACCACAGGGGTAATCATACCATAACACAAACCTGAGCTTCCCACCTCTATGCTTAAACCCATTCTCTTTTTGCCTATTTCTTTCAAAATACATCCACTTTATTTAGTAGAAATTAAATGGTTCTTTGTGGTTTTGCTTCTGCTTCAACTTGTGCTGCTGCTGCTTTCCATTTATCTTTTTCAGCTGCATACCTCAAACAGTGTTTGGTGTAGAGTAGACAGTGGACAAATATTGATTTACTACTATAAAGATGATGATTTTAAGCATGTTGTATTTCACTGAGGGACTGGGAGATTTCAAGTCATGAAAATAATATCTGAGAGATAGAGCTGTCTTCAAATTTTGGAAGATCTATGTCATGTGATACACTTGTTTTGAATAACTTTAGAACCAGTCAGTGGATGTTATAAAAAGTCAGAATTTGATTCCATGTAAGGGAGCATGTGCCATCTTTTTATTTTTATCTTATTATTATTATTATTTTTAATAGTTTGTTGTCAAATTGGTTTTCGTATACCACCCAGTGCTCTTCCCCACAAGTGCCCTCCTCTATTACCACCACCTCCCTTCTCTCTCCCCCTCCCCCTTCAACCCTTGGGTTCGTTTTCGGTATTCAATAGACTCTCAGGTTTTGCGTCCCTCTATCTCCCCAACTCTCTTTCCCCCTTCCCCTCCCCATGATCCTCCATTAGATTTCTCCTGTGCTCCTGTTAGACCTATGAGTGCAAACATATGTCATCTTTTTAAAGATATAGTCATATGCATTGTAAAATGGTAAGTTCCTTGTCACCTACAGTATTCCAGATTGATTCTATGATCACTTGATAGACATTTGGTGAAAGTACTCAAACATGGAGTGGAATTTGGAAGACGTAACCTACCATTCTTGAAATAAGATGCTGTGGGGGGAAATGAAGGTAAAGGGGAAAAGGAAAGAAATGAACTCTCCATTCCAAGGAAATAGAGTATTGGGTTTATGTTATCATGAACACTATACATGATGTGGAAATGTTCTGGCTTGGAACCTATGGCCAAGAAAGAGTTTTTGAGCTGTCTTCTGTGCAACAAAAAGGTGGTTTTATTACAGCACATGAACAGGATCCATGGGCAGGAAGAGCTGCACTGGGGTTGTGATGGGTGGCTGAATATATACTTTCACGTTTGCAAGGGGTTAGGGATAGTGTAAGTCTTTAAGGAATTTTGGAAGCAAGGTTTCCAAGACCTAAAAGGGGCTACCTATTGTTAGGAAAAGGTCATTTTTTATTGTCTAGTAAAACCTTAGTTATGAGACCCTTCAGATATGTACCAGTAGGCCATATGCTTGGAGGATGATTGCACATATACATTTGAGGTAGAGATAAAGGAAGTTTCCAAAGCAATTTTTACATATTAAAGTAGATTTACAGGGTCCTGGGGTTTTGGGATAATGTTAAGCCAAGGTTGTCTTTTGCCCTTAGCAAAACGTTAGTGTCAACATTGAGGCCACTTAGTTCATAGAGGAAGGTCACGCTGCCTGTCTCAAGAATTTGTATGTTATAAGGAAATGTTTTCTTTTGCCTTTGTTTCTCACATCATAACTATATACATCATATATGGAATGCCTTTTTCATACTGTTTTTTCAATACTTTTTCAATACTATAGGTTAAATTAAAACTTTATATCCCTTATTTTTTTCTTTTATGATCCAATAAGTAATTTAGTCTCTTACAATGTCTATGGATTATCATTATAAACATTAATTCTCATTATAATATTGAAATGTGCAAATGCCAGTTAAGAAAAATATGCCAGAATTTTAGATAAATTGGCTTTTACCAATGTAACTAAGGGAGGATTCTAGAAAGAAAACAATTAAAAGTGCATCATGTAGAGAGAAAATAACTCTCCAGATCTAATATGTTTTAAAAAAATTTCACTGAGACAAAGGGCCATGACAATCTAAAGAATAATACTACAGGACAGAAAGCTCATTTGGCTGAGATTTAGCTAATAACAAAAGCTACTAACTTCTATATAATTAAACAGTAATTTTTACAATTAATTGCCAATAACTATTTTTCTTTTTATCTGTATATAAAAGGAACAAGATTAGGAGACTGAAGAATAGAATTTTAAAAATATTTGTCAGATATCTCTTTCCTTGTACTTTTTATTAGGGTCACTTGGATTTTAATCATTTGAGTAATTTTTAATCAGACTTTTTAAAGACTTGGATACTAAAAACAGCTCTGATTTCAATGATTTTCAGTAGATTTTGTTTACTCAATAAAGCAAAGGCTATTGGGGAGGCATACCTTCTCAATACTTCCTAGGGTTACTTCCTTGGGAGGAATAATAAGGGAATGACTGACTCTAAAGAAATTTATCCCAGTCAAGAGTTGCTTGCAACTGTTTTCTTCTCCCTTTCACTGTTTAAAGCATAAACTCTGCTTTGCTTAGAACCTTTCCTTTCTTTGCCCCTCTGTTTTCATTTCCTCTCCATCCCTCTTTTTTCTGCATCTCTGAAACAGCCTCACATAATTGCTTTTTTTGTTGTTGCTGTTGTTGTTATGGCAAGAACATTAAAACTCTACCCTCTTAGCAACTTTTAAGTATAAAATACAGTATTGTTAACTATACTCACCATGCTATACAATAGATCTCTGGCACTATGTAATAAGCCTAAGGTAACACACCTACTTATTGGCAGGACTGGAATTTGAATCCAGATTAAAATGTATGTATGTATGTATGTATGTATATATGTATATATGTATGTATTCACAACACTATGAATATACTAAATGCCATTAAGTTGTACACTATAAAATGTTTAATGTTGTTGTGTGACTCTTACTTCAAAAGACAAAAAAAATTAAAAATCAGAAAAAAGGTACAGCTCTTCCTCAACTTACAATGGGACTATGTCTCAATAAACTCATCATAAGTGGAAAATATCATAAGAAGAAAGTGCACTTGATATACCTACTCTACAGAATATCACAGCTTGGCCTAGCCTACCTTAACAGTGTTCAGAACACTTACAATAGCCTAGGTTTGGAAAAAATCATCCAACAAAGTATATTGTGAAATAAAGTGTCAACGATCTCGTGTCATTTATTGAATACAGTACTGAAAGTGAAAATCAGAATTGTTGTAGAGTACAGAATGGTTGTCAGCATATGGGTTGTTCATCCTCATGATCTTGTAGCTGACTGGAAATCCAGGGTCGCTGCCACTGCCCAGGTTCTGAGATTGTCTACCACATATTCTTAGCTGGGGAAAAGATCAAAATTCAAAGTATGGGTTCTACTGAATGTGTATCTCTTTTGCAACATTGTAAAGTCAAAAAATCATAAGTCGAACCATTTATTTTGTTTTATTTTATTAATTTAATTTAATTTTTTTACATGTTAATAATGGAGGACAATTTATTGGGACAAGGGGCATATGGAAACTCCCTGTACTTTCTTTTTTCTTTGATTCTTTCTTTATTCCTTCTTCCTTCTTTCCTTCCTTCCTTCCTTCCTTTCTTTCATAGCTTATTGTCAAGTTGGTTTCCATATAACACCCAAAGATCACCCCATCAAGTGCCTTACTCCATGCCCATCAACCCCCTTTCCCTCTCTCCCATGCCCATCAGCCCTCAATGTCTTCTCAGTATTCAAGAGTCTCTCATGGTTTGCCTCCCTACCTCTCCCCAAGTATTTTTTCCCTTCCCCTTCCCCATGGTCCTCTGTTAAGCTTCTCCTGTTCCACTTTTAAGTGAAAACATATATTATCTGTCCTCCTCTGCCTCATTTATTTCGCTTAGCATAACACCCTCAAATTCCATTCATATTGCTACAAATGGCCAAAGTTCATTCTTTCTCATTGTCATGTAGTATTCCATTGTATCAATAAATCACATTTTCTTGCTTCATTCATCAGTTGATGGACATTTAGGCTCTTTCCATGATTTGGCTATTGTTCAATGTCCTGCTATGAACATTGGGGTACATGTGCCCCCATGCATCAACATCCTGTATCCCTTGGGTAAATTCCTAGCAGTGGTATTGCTGGGTCATCGGGGAGTTCTATCAATAGTTTTTTGAGGAAACTCCACCCTGTTTTCCAGAGATGCTGCACCAGTTTACATTCCCACCAACAGTGTAGGAGGGTGCCCATCTCTATACATCCTCGCCAGCATTTATAGTCTCCAAATATGTTCATTTTAGCCACTCTGACCAACAAGAGGTGCTATCTCAGTGTGGTTTTGATTTGTATTACCCTGATGATGAATGACATTGAGCATTGTTTCAATGTGTCTGTAGGCCATCTGATGTTCACTTTGGAGAAGCGTATGTTTGTGTCTTCTGCCCATTTCTTCACTGGACCACTTGGTTTTCGGATGTGGAGTTTCGGGAGTTCCTTATAGATTTTGGACACTAGCCCTTTATCCAATATGTCGTTTGCAACTAGCTTTTCCCATTCCATCAGTTTCCTATTAGTTTTCCTGATTGTTTCCTTTGTAGTGCAGAAGATTTTAATCATGATGAGGTCCCAATAGTTCATTTTTGCTGTTGATTCCCTTGCCTATGGGGATGTTTCAAGTAAGAAATTGCTGCAGCTGAGATTAAGGAGGTTGTTTCCTGCATTCTCCCCTAGGGTTTTGATGTTTTCCTGACTCACATTCAGGTCCTTCATCCATTTTTAGTTTCTCTTTGTGTATGGGGAAAGAAAGTGTCTAGTTTCATTCTTCTTCATGTTGCTGTCCAGTTCTCCCAGCACCACCTGTTAAAGAGGCTGTCTTTTCTCCATTGGATACTCTTTCCTGCTTTGTCAAAGATTAATTGGCCATACATTTATGGGTCCAATTCTGGGTTCTCTATTCTATTCCATTGGTCTATGTGTCTATTATTGTGCCAATACCATACTGTCTTGAAAAATACAGCTTTGTACTAGAGGCTAAAATCTGGGATTGTGATGTCTCCCATTTTGGTTTTCTTCTTCAATATAATGTTGGCTATTCTGGGTCCTTTGTGCTTCCATACGAATTTTAGGAGAGTTTGTTCTAGCTTTGAGAAAAATTCTGGTGCAATTTCAATTGAGATTGCATTGAATGTGTAGATTGCTTTGGGTAGTAAAGACAAATTAACAATGTTTATTCTTCTGATCCATGAGAATGGAATGTTTTTTATGTCTTTGTGTCGTCTTCAATTTCCTTCATGAGTTTTCTATACTTTTCATTATACAGATCTTTTATATTTTGGTTAAGTTTAATCGTAAGTGTCTTATGTTTTTTGGTGCAGTTATGAATGGGATGAGTTTATTGATTTCTCTTTCTGTTGCTTCATTATTGGTGTATAAAAATGCAATTGATTTCTGTACATTGATTTTGTACTCTGCGACTTTGCTGAATGCGTGGATCAGATCTAATAGGCTTCTGGTAAAGTATGTCGGGTTTTCTGGATAGAGTATCATGTCATCTGTGAAAAGTGAAATTTGAATTCATCTTTGATAATTCTGATGCCTTTTATTTCTTTTTGTTGTCGGATTGCTGATGTTAGGACTTCCAGCACTATATTACACAACAGTGGTGAGAGTGGATATCCCTGTCGTGTTCCTGGTCTCAGGGGGAAAGCTCTCAGTTTTTCCCCATTGAGGATGATACTAGCTGTTGGCTTCTCATAAATGGCTTTTATGATGTTTAAGTAAGTTCCTTCTATCCCGACTTTCTCGAGGGTTTTTATTAAGAAAGGAAGCTGTATTTTGTCAAATGTTTTTTCTGCATCTATCAACAGGATCATATGGTTTTTATCATTTCTTTTGTTAACTTGATGTATCACATTGTTGGATTTAGAAATGTTGAACCAGTCCTGTAACCCAGAATGAATTCCACTTGATCATGTTGGATAATTCTTTTTTTTTTTTTGATTTGAGAGAGAGAGAGAGAGAGAGAGAGAGAGCATGAGCAGGGGAGGGTCAGGAGAGAGGGAAACACAGACTCTGAAGCAGACTCTAGGCTCTGAGCTACCTGTCAGCACAGAGCCCAACGCAGGGCTCGAACCCACGAACCATGTGAACATGACCTGAGCCGAAGTCGGACGCTTAACCAACTGAGCCAACCAGGCGCCCTGGATAATTCTTTATATGTGATGTTGAATTCGATTTGCTAGTATCTTGCTGAGAATTTTTGCATCTGTATTCATTAAGGATAATGGCCTGTAGTTATCTTTTTATGCTTGGGCTCTGTCTGGTTTGGGAATCAAGGTGATGTTGTCTTCATTGAATGAGTCCGGATGTTTTCCATCCATTTCTTTTTTTTTTTTTTTTTTTGGAGTAGCTTGAGAAGAATGGGTATTAACTCTGCTTTAAATGAGTGATAGAATTCCCCAGGGAAGCCATTTGACCCAGGGATGTTGTTCATTGGGAGATTTTTTTATAACTGATTCAATTTATTCACTGGTTATGGGTCTGTTGAGATTTTCTATCTCTTCCCATTTGAATTTTCGTAGTGGATGTGTGTTTAGGAATTAGTCCATTTTTCTAAGTTGTCCAGTTTGTTGACATATAATTTTTCATAGTGTTCCCTGATGATTGCTTGGTTTTCTGAGGGGTTGGTTATAATAGATCCATTTTCATTCGTGATTTTGTCTTTTTGTGTGCTCTCCCTCTCTCTCTCTCTCTTTCTTTTTTTGAGAAGTCTGGCTAGAGGTTTACCTTTTTTTTTAAATTTTTTTAAAAAACCAACCTTGGTTTCATTGATCTGATCAACTGTTTTTTTTATTCTATATTGTTTATTTCTGCCTTGATCTTTATTATTTTTTTTTCTTCTGCTTTGTTTGAGGTGCTCTTGCTTCTCTAATTCTAGTTCCTTTAGGTGTACTGTTAGATTTTTGATTTGCGCTTTTTCTAGTTTATTGAAATCGACCTTGAGTGCAATGTACTTTCCAATTTGGACAGCCTTGCTGTCCCAAAGAGGCTGGATTGTTGTATTTTCATTTCTTTCCATATATCTTTTTAAATAGTTTATTGCCAAGTTGGTTTCCATATAACATCCAGTGCTCTTCTTTACAAGTGCCCCACTCCATGACCATCACCCCCCTAGCCATTTCCCCTCCCTCTTCAGACCTCATTTTGTTTTCAGTTTTCAAGAGTTTCTCATGGTTTGCCTCACTCCCTCTCCCTAACTCTTTCCCTTCCGTTTCCCCTTCCCAAGGTCCACTGTTAGGTTTCTCCTGTTAGACCTACGAGTGGAAACATATGTTATCAGTTCTTCTCTGCCTGACATATTTGGCTTAGCATGACACCCTCAAGATCCATCCACGTTGATACAAATGGCCATATTTCATTCTTTCTCATTGCCATGTAGTTTTCCATTGTATGGATAAACCACTTCTTGCTTCATTTAGGCTCTTTCCATGATTTAGCTATTGTTGAAAGTGCTGCTATGAATATTGGGGTACTTGTGCCCCTATGCATCAGCACTCTGTCCCACTTGGGTAGATCCCCAGCATTGCTATTGCTGGGTCATTGGGGATATCTATTGATAGTTTTTGAGGAATCTTCACACTGTTTTCCAGAGTGGCTGCACCAGTTTACATTCCCAACAACAGTGTAGAAGGATGCCTGATTCTCCACATCCTAGGCAGCATCTATAGTCTCTTGATTTGTTCATTTTAGCCACTCTGACTGGTGTGAGATGGTATCTCACTGTGGTTTTGGTTTACATTTCCCTGATGATGAGTGATGCTGAGCATCATTTCATGTGCCTGTTGGTCATCTGGATGTCCTCCCTGGAGAAGTGTCTATTCATGTATTCTGCCCATTTCTTCACTGGATTATTTGTTTTTGGGGTGTGGAATTTGGTGAGTTCCTTGTAGATTTTGGATACTAGCTCTTTATCTGATATGCCATTTGTCACTATCTTTTCCCATTCTGTCAGTTGCCTATTAGTTTTTTTGATTGTTTCCTTTGCATTGCAGAAGTTTTTTTAATCTTTATGTCGTCCCAATAGTTCATTTTTGGTCTTGATTTCCTTTCCTTTGGGAACGTGTTGAGTAGGAAATTGCTGCGATTGAGGTCAAGGAGGCTATTTCCTGTTTTCTCTCCTAGGGTTTTGATGGTTTCCTGTCTCACATTCAGCTATTTCATACATTTTCAGTTTATTTTTGTGTATGGGGTAAGAAAGTGGTCTAGTTTCATTCTTCTTCATGTTGCTGTCCAGTTCTCCCAGCACCAACTGTTAAAGAGGCTGTCTTTCCTCCATTGGTTACTCTTTCCTGCTTTGTCAAAGATTAATTGGCCATAGATTTGTGGGTTGAGTTCCGGACTCTCTATTCTATTCCATTGGTCTATGTGTTTGTTTTTGTGCCAATACTATACTGTCTTGATCATGACAACCTTGTAGTAGAAGCTAAAGTCTGGGATTGTGATGTCTCCCATTTTGGTTTTCTTCTTCAATATTACTTTGACTATTCCAGGTCTTTTCTGGTTTCATACAAATTTTAGGATAGTTTGTTCTAGCTTTGAGAAGAATGCTGGTGCAATCTTGATTGGGATTGCATTGAATGTGTAGATTGATTGGGTAATAATGACATTTTAATAATGTTTATTCTTTCAATCTTTGAGCATGGAATGTTTTTCCGTTTCTTTGTGTCTTCTTCAATATCTTTCATAAGTTTTCTATAGTTTTCATCGTACAGGTCTTTTCCATCATTGGTTAGGTTAATCCTATGTATTTTATGGTTTTTCATGCAATTGTGAATGGGATCAGTTTCTTGAATTCTCTTTCTGCTACTTCATTATTGGTATAAAGGAATGCAACCAATTTCTGTACATTGATTTTGTACCCTGTGACTGCTGAATGCATGGATCAGTTATAGTAGGCTTCTGGTGGAGTCTGTCAGGTTTTCCATGTAAGGTATCATGTCATCCGCGAAAAGTAAAAGGTTGACTTCTTCTTTGATGATTCTCATGCCTTTTATTTCACTTTGTTGTGTGATTGATGATGCTAGGACTTCCAGCTCTATGTTAAACAACAGTGATGAGAGTGGACATCCTTGTTGTGTTCCTAATCTCAGGGGGAAAGCTCTCAGTTTTCCCTCATTGAGGATGATATTAGCTGTGGGCTATTCATAAATGTTTTTTTTTTATGATTTTTCAGTAAGTTTCTTCTGTCCCAACTTTCTCGTGGGTTTTTATTAAGAAAGAATATTGTATGTTACCAAATGCTTTTTCTGCATCTATTGACAAGATCATATGGTTTTTATCTGTTTTTTGGTTAATGTGATGTATTACATTGATTGATTTGCGAATATTGAACCAGCCCTGTATCCCAGGAATGAATCCCACTTGATCATGATGGATAATTCTTTATATACGGTGTTGAATTTGATTTGCTAGTGTCTTGTTGAAGATTTTTCAGCTGTAGTCATTAAGGATATTGGCCTGTAGTTCTTTTTTTTGTTGTTGAGTTTCTGTCTGATTTGGGAATCAAAGTGATGCTGGCTTCATAGAATGATTTCAGAAGTTTTTCTTCTTTTTCTATTATTTGGAATAGCTTGACAAGGATGGGTGTTACCTCTGCTTTAAACGTCTGGTAGAATTCCCTGGGAAGCTATCCAACCGTGGTCTTTTATTCACTGGGAAAGTTTTGATAACTGATTCAATTTCTTCACTGGTTACTGGTCTGTTCAGAATTTCTATCTCTTTCTGTTTGAATTTTGTAGTCCATATGTGTTTAGGAATTTGTCCATTTCCTCTAGATTGTCCAGTTTTTTGGCATATAATTCTTCAAGTAATCTCTGATGATTGCTTGAATTTTTGCAGGATCAGTTGTAATTGATCCATTTTCATTCATAATTTTGTGTATTTGTGTGTTCTATCTTTTCTTTCTGAGGAGCCTCACTAGGGGTTTATCAATTTTGTTTGTTTTTTCAAAAACCAACTCTTGGTTTCATTGATCTGTTCAACTGTTTTTTTTTTTATTCTGTTTGTTTCTTTCTGCCTTGATCTTTATGATTTCTCCTCTTCTGCTGGGTTTGGAGTGGTCTTATTTCTCCCTTTCTAGGTTCCTTAAGTGCTCTGTTAGATTTTGAATTTGCGCTTTCTCTAGTTTGTTGAAATAGGCCTGGATTGCATTATACATTCCTCTTAAGACTGCCTTTGCTGCATCCCAGAGAGTTTGTATGGTAGTATTTTCATTTTCATTTGTTTCCATATATTTTTAAATTTCTTCTCTAACTGCCTGGTTGGCCCAATCATTCTTCAAGAGGGTGGTTTTTAACGTCAAAATTTTTGGAAATTTTCCAGATCTTTTCCTGTAGTTGATTTCAAGTTCCATAGCATTGTGATCTGAAAGTCTGCATGGTATGATCTCAATCCATTTGTATTTATGGAGAGCTATTTGGGGGGAGGAACTAAGATAGTGGAGAAGTAGGGAGCTCTGTAAACTTTGCCCGCCCACATCTATCAAACTGAGAAGGACGTTACTTATCTGTAAGAGTGGTCAGAGAAAATACAGACTTCAGAAAGAAGACAATCTCAAAGATACCTGAGTGAGTGAGTGGGAACTGTGGAGATTGGAAAACGGGCCCGTCTGAGAGGTGCAGGTGAGGTGGGAGCTCCAGCCCAACACATGGAAAGCCCGCAAGCCCTGGAGTGACAAGGGGAAGAGAAAGAGAATATGAACACACTCATAGTACTGTCTCTAGAGGAGAGATAAAGAACTTACCCAGGACAGAGAGAGAAATTCTCACCCCATATATAACCGCTGGGCTCAGGGAGAGAAACGTGTCCCATATATTTGGCAAATTCTTCCTTGGTTTCAGCGGCATCAGCCCAGACCCCGGGAGGCACTGGAAAAAAAAAAAAACAAGCCCCCTTCCCCTGGGAAGCAGTGGCCCGCTGGAGTGTACCTCACCTCTGCTGCAGCAGTGTGAATCCCGGGTGGCACCAGGATAAACAGCCCCCACCCCTACGCAAAGCTGGCTGGGAGACAGCTGCCTGTGAGGCGCACCTCACCTCAGGCTGCCACAGTGCCAATCCCGTCTGGCGCCAAGAGAAACAGCTCCTTCCCCCTAGAGATCCTGGCTAAGAGGCTGGCCACCAAAGCAAGTACATCTCATCTGTGGTAGCGTTAAAGTGCATGGACTGGGATTTTGAAGCGAGGCTGGGCTAGGAAAATATACCTTGGCTCAAATGTGGCACAGTGACATAGGACCCAAAAGAGCAGCTTGCAGTGCTTAGTTTGAGCAAAGCTTTTGGCGCTGCCATTTTTCTCCCTGCAACCACCAAGGTGGGGCCTCTGAGAGCAGTCCCCAAGACCTACCTACACCAAACCACACCAACCAATTGGAAGGGGAGCTGCTGCTTTTTTGTATTTTTTAAAATTATTTTTTACTTTATTTTTTTTACTTTTTAATAATTTTTACTCTTTATTTTCCTTTTTCTATTCTTCAACTTTTTCCCCCTTGCCATCCAGATATATTCTCCCTTTTCTCATACTTTTAGACTGTGCATTGTCCTTTGATGTCTCTGCCCCGCCTTTATTTTTTCTTCTCTTCTTTTCTTCCTTTTCTTCTCCTTTCCTTTTCCTTTTTTCCTTTCCCCTTTTGATTTGTTTGTTTGTTTTATTTGACTGTATGTTTGTGTGCTTTTATTCCCTATGGGTTTGTCTGTCTGTTTTCCTTTTCAGGACTACCCCAAGAAACAAGGCAGAGTACTCATGATGGAGAGTTCCAAATATCATTGAGTAGGGAAATAAAATAATCAAAGGCACAAGAAGAGAAACTGAGAGACATCATTAAAAGAATTCCTGAAACGACAGGCCCTGGACACTCAATAAACCTCCTTTAACAGAGCAATACTAACAGGTGCAAAGTATACAATGAGCTTTTAAAACTGACAAGAGGCAGAAAGCTAACCAAAATGACAAATGAAAGAACTCTCCTCTACGGAAATTCCAGGAAGAACTCACAGCCACAGAACTGCTCAAAACAGATCTAAGCAACATAAATAAACAAGAATTTAGAACAAATGTCATAAAAATTAATTGCTGGGCTTGAAAAAGGCATCAGAGAAGCTACTGACACAATGACTAGGGACCTTCAAAATAGCTGCAATGAGTTAAAAAAGACTATTGTTGAGGTACATAATAACAGGGAGGTGGCTACCTCATGGAATGGAGAGGCAGAGAGAATTGGTGAATTAGAAGACAGTTGTAGCAAAAGAGGAAGTCGCGAAAAAGAGAGAGAAATTGATACAGGAGCATGAATGGAGAATTCAAGACCTGAGTGATAATCAAATGGAATAATATCCGTATCATAAGAATTCCTGAAGAAGAAGAAAGAGAAAAAGGTCCTGAAGGGGTGCTTGATCAAATTGTAGCTGAGAATTTCCCAAATCTGCAGAAAGAAATAGACAGTCAAATTCAAGAGGCACAAAGAACCCCGTTAAGGTGTAACTTGACTTGATCTTTGGCACTGCATATCATAGTGAAACTGGCAAAATATAAAGATAAAGAGAGAATTCTGAAAGCAGCTATGAGGGAAATGTTGCAAAGAATACAAGATAACAGAGACACCACTACAGACATGAACTCTACAGAGAACACAATGAATCTAAAGCCACATTTTTCAATAATAACACTGAATGTCAATGGACTGAATGCTTCAACCAAATGACACAGGGTAGCAGAATGGATAAAAAAACCAAAATCCATCTATTTGCTGTCTACAAGAGAATCATTATAGGCCTGAGGACACCTTCAGATTGAACTTAAGGGGATGGAGAAATATCTATCAGACAAAAGAAAGCTGAAGTAGCCATACTTAATCAGACAAATTGGACTCTAAAGTAAAGGCAGTAATAAAAGATGAAGAAGGACATCATATAATAATTACAAGGTCTACATCAGGAAGAGCTAACAACTGTAACATCTATGCACCAAATTTTGGAGCACCCAAATACATAAAATAATTAATCACAAACAGAATCAATCTTATTAATAAGAATGTGTTAATTGCAGGGGACTTTAACACTCCACTTATAGCAATGGTTAGATCAACCAGACAGAAAATCAATAAACAATGGACCTGAAAGGCACATTAGAACAGATAGAATTGGTAGATATATTTAGAATTCTGCATCCTGAATCTAGGGAATTCACCTTCTTTTTGTGTGCATGCGGCACGTTCTCCAAGATAGATCACATACTGGGGCTTAAAGCAGCCCTTCATAAATATAAATGAATTCAGATTATACCATGGACACTTTCAGATCACAATAATATGAAACGTCAAGTCAACCACGGGAAAAAGTCTGGAAAACCTCCAAAAATATTGAGGTTAAATAACACCCTACTAAAGAATGATTGGGCGAATCAAGCAATTAGAGAAGAAATTTAAAAATATATGGAAACAAACGAAAATGAAAATACAACAATCCAAACTCTCTGGGACGCAGCAAAGGCAGTCCTAAGAGGAAAATATATTGTAAACCAGGCCTATTTTACCAAACTAGAAAAAGCGCAAATTCAAAATCTAACAGAGCACTTTAGGAACTAGAAGGGGAGCAGCAAGAGCACCTCAAACCCAGAAGGGGAGGAGAAATCCTAAAGATCAGGGCAGAAATAAACAATATAGAATCCAAAAAAGAGTTGAGCAGGGCAATGAAACCAAGAGTTGGTTATTTGAAAAAATAAACAAAATTGATAAACCTCTAGCCAGGCTTCTTAGAAAGAAAAGAGAGAACACCTAAATAGAGAAAAGCACGAATGAAAATGAATCTATTACATACAACCCCTTAGAAATACATGTAATCGTTAGAGATTACTATGAAAAACTATATGCCAACAAACTGGACAATCTAGAAGAAGTGGACAAAATCCTAAATATACATGGACTACCAAAATTCAAATGGGAAGAGATAGAAAGTATGACTAAACTGATGAAGAAATCAAATCCATTATCAAAAATCTTCAAAGAAATAAGAGCCCAGGGCCAGATGGCTTCCCAGGGGAATTCTACCAGGCATTTAAAGCAGAGCTAATACCCATCCTTGTCAAACTATTCCAAAATATAGAAATAGAAGGAAATTTCTGAATTCATTGTATGAAGCCAGCATCACTTTGATTCTCAAAACAGAGAGAGACCCAACCAAAAAAGAGAATTACAGACCAATAACCTTAATGAATACAGATGCAAAAATACTCATCAAGATACAAGCAAATCGAATTCAACAGCATACAAAAAGAATTATCCATCATGATCATGTGGGATTCATTCCTGGGTTACAGGGCTGGTACAATATTTGAAAATCCATCAATGTGATACATCACATTAACAAAGGAAAACATTGCTAATATCATCCTCAATGGGGAAAAACTGAGAGCTATCTCCCTGATATCAGGGACAGGACAGGGGTGTCCACTCTCACCACTGTTGTTTTCATAGTGCTGGAAGTCCTAGCATCTGCAATCAGACAACAAAAGGAAATAAAATGCTTCAGAAATGGCAAAGATTAATTCAAACTTTCACTTTTCACAGATGATATGATACTCTACCTGGCCAACCGACTCCACCAGAAGCCTTCTAGGACTGATCCATGTATTCAGTAAAGTTGCAGGGTACAAAATCAAAGTACAGAAATTGGTTGCATTCTTATACACCAATAATGAAGTAGCAGAAAGAGAATTCAAGAAACTGATCCCATTCATAATTGCAGGAAAACCATAAAATACCTAGGAATATACCTAACCAAGGATATAAAAGACTTGTACGATGAAAACTATAGAAAGCTTATGAACAAAATTGAAGAAGACACAAAAAAATGGAAAAACATTCCATGCTCATGGATGGAAAGAATAAATATTGTTAAAATGTCATTATTACCCAAAGCAATCTACACAGTCAATGTAATCCCCATCAAAATTGCACCAGCATTCTTCTCAAAGCTAGAACAAACTATCCTAACATTTGTATGGAACCACAAAAAATACAGAATAGCCAAAGTAATATTGAAGAAGAAAACCAAAACTGGAGACATCACAATCTCAGAATTTAGCCTCTACTACAAAGCTATTCTCATCAAGACAGTATGGTATTGGCACAAAAACAGACATATAGACCTATGGAATATAATAGAGAACCCAGAACTGGGCCTCCCAATGTATGGCCATTTAATCTTTGACAAACAGGAAAGAGTATCCAGTGGGGGGGGGGACAGCCTCTTTAACAGATGGTGCTGGTTGATCTGGACAGCAACATGCAGAAGAATGAAACTAGACCACTTTCGTGCACCATACACAAAAATAAACTGAAGATGCAGGAAGGACCTGAATGTGAGACAGGAAACTATCAAAACCCTCGAGGAGAAAGTAGGAAACAGTCTTCCTATTCAATGTCAGCAATTTCCCACTCGACACATCCCCAAAGACAAGGGAATCAAGAACCAAAATGAACTATTGGACCTCATCAAGATAAAAAGCTTCTGCACTGCAAAGGAAACAAAGAAACAAACAAAAAAACTAATAGGCAACCAACAGAATGGGAAAAGATAGTTGAAAAAGACATATCGGATAAAGGGTTAGTATCCAAATTCTACAAGGAAGTCACCAAATACACACCGAAAAATGAATTGTTTAGTGAAGAAATGGGCAGAAGACATGAATAGACACTTCTCCAAAGAGGACATCCAGATGGCCAACAGATACATGAATCGATGCTCAGCATCACTCATCATCAGGGAAATACAAATCAAAACCACAGTGAAATACCACCTCATGCCAGTCAGAGTGGCTAAAATGAACAAATCAAGAGACTATAGATGCTGGCGAGGGTGTGGAGAGACGGACACCCTCCTACAACTGAAGGTGGGAATGTAAACTGGTACAGCTGCTCTGGAAAACAATGTGGAGGTTCCTCAAAAAACTATCCATAGAACTCCCTTATGACCCAGCAGTAGCACTACTAGGGATTTACCCAGGGGATACAAAAGTGCTGATGCATAGGAGCACATGTATCCCAATATTCATAGCGGCACTTTCTACAATAACCAAATCATGGAAAGAGCCTAAATGTCCATCAACTGATGAATGGATCCAGATGTTGTGTGTGTGTATATATATATATACACACACACATACATACATACATACATATACATATACATATATATATACACATACATATACATATATATATATATATGTATATATGTATATATATACACTCACAATGGAGTACTACATGGCAATTAGAAAGAATGAAATCTGGCCATTTATAGCAACACGGATGGACCTCGAGAGTGTCATGCTAAGCGAAATAAGTCAGGTGGAAAAGGACAGATACCATATGTTTTCATTCACAATTCTAACAGGAGAAACCTAACAGAGGAACATAAGCAGGGGAAGGAGGAACGAGAGTTGGGGAGAGAGAGGGATGTAAATCATGTGACACTCTTGAGTACTGAATACGAACCGCAGGCTGAAGTAGTAGGGGGAGGTGGGAAGGAGGGTAATGGTCATGGAGGAAGGCACCTGTGGGGAAGGGCACTGGGTGTTATATGGAAACCAATTTTACAATAAACACTTAAAAAAGGAGAGCTGTTTTATAACCCAGTATGTGATTTTTCTTGGAGAATGGTACCATGTGCACTTGAGAAGAAAGTGAATTCCCTAGCTTCAGGATGCAGTGTTCTAAATACATCTATTAATTCCATCTGTTCCAACGTGTCATTCAGGTCCATTGTTTCTTTAGTGATTTTTGTGTTTGGTTGACGTATCCATTGTTGTATGTGGAGGATTAAAATCCTGTGATAAGCACATTTTTATTAATAAGATTGTTTCTCTTTGTGATTGTTTTATGTATTTGGGTGCTTCTGAATTCAGTGCATAGATGTTTATAATTGTTAGCTCTTCCTGATGAACAGACCCTGAAATTATTATATAATGTTCTTCTTCATCTTTTGTTTCTGCCTTTACTTCAAATTCCAGTTTGATATAAGTTTGGCTACTCTGGCTTTCTTTTGACTTCCAGTTGCATGATAGATATTTCTCCATCCCCTTACTTTTAATCTGAAGTTGTCTTTAGGTCTAAGGTGAGCCTCTTGTAGGCAGAAAATAGATGGATTTTGGTTTTTGATCCATTCTGCTACCCTGTGTCTTTTGATTTGAGCATTCAGTCCATTTACACTCAGTGTTATTATTAAAAAATGTGGGTTTAGATTCATTGTGTTCTCCGTAGAGTTCAGGTTTGTAATGATGTCTCTTGTGCCTTATATTCCTTGCAACATTTCCCTCATAGGGTCCCTCTTAGGATTTCTTCTAGGGCTGGTTTGGCGGTGATGAATTCTTTCAATATTTATTTATTTGAGAAAAGCTTTATCTTTCCTTCTATTTTGAATGATATGCTCGCTGGTAAAGGATTCTTGCCTGTGGCTGCTTATTTTTCTGTTCTTCTCATTGAAGATTTTTTTCCATTCCTTCCTGACCTGCTAGGTTTCAGTAGATAGGTCTGTAACCACTCTTGACAGATTTCTCTTTGTATGTTAGGGCCCTTTTATCCCTAGCTACTTTCAGAATTCTCTCTTTATCTTTATATTTTGCCAGTTTCACTATGATATGTCATACCAAAGGTTGGTTCAAGTTATGTCTTAGGGGAATTCTATAGGACTCCTGAATTTCAATGTCTCTTTCTTTCTCCAGATTGGAGAAGGTCTCGTCTATAATTTGATCAGACACTTCTTCAGGACCTTTTTCTCTTTTTTCTTCTTCAGGAACTCCCATGATACGTATATTGTTCTGTTTCAATGTATCACTCAGTTCTCGAATTCTCCATTCGTGCTCCTATATCAATCTCTCTCTCTTTTTCTCTGCTTCCTCTTTTGCTATAACTGTGTCTTCTAATTCACCTATTCTCCTCTCTGCCTCTTCAATCCATTAAGTGGCCACTTCCATTTGATTATGCACCTTATTTATAGCCTTTTTTAAAACTCGTCACAGCTATTTTGAAGGTCCCTAGTCTTTGTATCAATAGCTTCTCTAATGGCTTCCATGCATTTGTCAAGCCCAGCAATTGATTTTATGACAATTGTTCTAAATTCTTCTTCAGTTATATTGCCTGTGTCTGTTTTGAGTAGTTTTGTAGCTGTGATTTCTTCCTGGAAATTTCTTTAGAGAAGAGTTTTTTCTTTTCATCATTTTGGCTAGTTTCTGTCTTTTGTCGGTTTTGAAAGTTTGTTCTGGACATTGCACCTGTTAGTATTGTTCTAATAAAGGAGGCTCTTTGACTGTCTGGGGCCTTTCATTTCAGGAGGAGTTCTTTTAATGTTGTCTTTCAGTTGCTTTTGTCATGCCTCTGAGTATTTTATTTTCCTACTCAGTTATATTTGGGACTCTCCACCATGTGTGCTTTGGCTTGCTTCTTGAGGTAGCCCTGAAAAGGAAAGCAGACTGACAAACACACAGAGAACAAAAGCACACAAATGCACAAATCAAATAAACAAGCAATCCAAAGGGGGAAAGAAAAAAAGATGAGAAAAGAAAAGAAAGGACCAGAAAAGAAAAAAAAAAGGCACGGGAGAGAAACAGCCAAAGCTAAAGGACAGTCTGAGATCATAAAATTTGTAGAGGGGAGAGATACGAATGAGATCGGTGAAAGTATATCTGTATGGCAAGAATTGGTCTAATCACAGCAGTGTGTAAATGTTGGTCTTTCCCAGACTCCAGGGGGAAAGGGAGAAAAGAAGGAAAAAGGAAAAGAGAAAAGAGAAAACAGCGGCCAGAATTTTAAAAAATAACAAGAAAAAAAAAAAGCAGTTTTCCAATGCAGATGGGCATGGTCGATCGTGTCTCAGGTTTTACTCACTGAGTCTCAGCCTTAGTGTTTGCAGGGAGAAGAATGTCGGCACTCCAAGCCCCCCTCAGACCAAGTGTTGCAAACCACTCTCTTGAGTCCATTTCCCCCTGCCACGGGCAGGCCAAATTGCTTTGGTTTTCTAAGCTCCACCAGGTTTCTAAATCCTAGTCCATGCACTTCAATGCTGCCACCCCAGTTAAAGTGGTCTCTTGAAGGCGGGCGGCTTTCTAGCCAGGATTGAGTAGGGGGACTGGGGAGCCAGCTTTTCCCTGGCTCTGCCTGGAGTTGGTGAGGTGCAGAGCCCAAGGGAGAACAAGCCCGCTGAGAGGGATGAATTCCTCTCCCTGTGCCCAGCAGCTATATATGTGATATTTTTTCCCTCTCCATTCCAGGTCGAGGTCTCCCCTCTCCAGAGCTCATTCTATGAGTGTTTTTTTTTTAAGTAGTTTATTGTAAAATTAGTTTCCAAACAACATCCAGTGCTCTTCCCCACAAGTGCGCTCCTCTATCACCTCCACCTCTTTCCCCCCTCCCTCTTCAGCCCTCAGTTCATTTTCAGTATTCAAAAGTCTCTCAAGTTTTGCGTCCTTCTCTCTCCCCAACTCTCTTTCCCTCTTCCGCTACCGCTGGTCCTCCATTAGGTTTCTCCCATTCTCCTATTAGACCTATGAGTGCAAGCATATGGTATCTGTCCTTCTCTGCCTGACTTATTTCGCTTAGCATGACACCCTCGAGGTCCATCCACTTTGCTACAAATGGCCATATTTCATTATTTCTCATTGCCATGTAATACTCCATTGTATATATATATATATATATATATATATATATATATATATATACCACATCTTCTTGATCCACTCATCAGATGATGGACATTTAGGCTCTTTTCATGTTTTGGCTATTGGTGATGCATTTTCAATCTCTTCTTCTCTTCCCCTCGGCTCTCCACTACTACACGACCGTTCCTTACGCCACCTTGTATGGCCACTCCGCGCTCGGCCCTCCACAGTCCTGTGCCGCCTCCGAACACATGGCCCTCTTGGGCCTGTGCCAGCTTTCTGGGCGTTCTCTCTCCCAGCTCCGCTTTGGGCCAGCGCTCCTTCCCCACAGGGCCTCCGGTCCCAGTTTGTACTCACTCAGGCATCCATGAGTCTGATATCAATAAGTAGTCTGTGTACTCACCTCCGTTCTTGGAGATGAGGGTATTGTGTCTTTAATTTTTCTCGGTTTGATAGTTGCTGGTGGGCGGAGATTACAGAGTTCCCTACTTCTCTTCCATCTTGCCGCTCCCTGCTTTTTTAAGATTTTGAATGTTTATTTTTGAGAGAGAGAGAGAGAGAGACAGAGCATGAGTGGGGGAGGGGCAGAGACAGAGGGAGCCACAGAATCAGAGCTGTTACCACATATTTTTGAATTACTTCTCTAATTGCCTGATTGGCCCATTCATTCTTTAGTAGGGTGTTCTTTAACCTCCATGTTTTTGGAGGTTTTCCAGACTTTTTTTCCTGTAACTGATTTCAAGTTTCATAGCACTGTGATCTGAAAGTGTCCATGGTATGATCTCAATTCGTTTATATTTATTGAGGGCTGCTTTATGACCCAGGACGTGATCTATCTTGGAGAATGTACCATGTGCAGTCGAGAAGAAAGTGAATTCCATAGCCTAAGGACGTAGAGTTTTAAATATATCTGTCAAATCCATGTGGCCCAATGTGTCATTCAGGTTCATTATTTCTATAGTGATTTTCTGTCCTTGCAATATTTCCCTCATAGAGTCCCCCTTAGGATTTATTGTAGGGCTTGTTTAGTGGTGATGAATTCCTTCAATTTTTTGTTTGTTTGGCAAAACCTTTGTCTCTCCTTTTCTGAATGACAGGCTTGCTGGATAAAGGATTCTTGGCTGCATATTTTTTCTGTTCATCACATTGAAGATTTTCTGCCATTCTTTTCTGGATTGCCTAATTTCAGTAGATAGGACTGGAACTACTCTGATAGGTCTTCCTTTGTATGTTAGGGCCCTTTTATCCACCATCTTCAAGTCGAACCATTTTAAATTGGGATCAGCCATATAGGTTTATAGTTTTTGTCAATTTGAGTAACTGACAGTATAATATATCACAGTATGGTAAACTGGAAAATGCGTAGGACTCAACTCTTTGACTAGCCAGCTCTGAGACCTGGAACAATTCATTTCACCCTTCTAGAATTCAGTACTCCAGCCTATAAAATAAAGAAGAGGTGCACTACGTGGATATTTTCTAGGCATCCCTTCAGCTCTTTCTGTCGGTCCTTTTCTCATTTAGTCTATGGTAGAACACAATGCGGTCTTTTTTGCCCTCTTGTGGGTGAAAGATGAACTGTCATTTGGCATCATGAAAATAAAAATACTGGATGAATGATTCTTCTGCTTTCTGTCCTTTTTTAAAAATCCTGGTGACATAAGCTTAGACTCATAACGTTTCAAAATAAAAATAAGTACATAGTTTCATGCAGCCAGGAACAAAGGATAGGTACAGTAGACATTTTTCTGTCCCACTAACCCTATTTTTCTATTTCATTAGAATATGACCTTTTCAATCATCTGTCGGTTTTTTTTTAAATACTGTAAATATGGTATGTCTGGATGGCTTAGTCGGTTAAGTGTCCAACTCTGGCTGAGGTCATGAACTCTCAGTCTTTGAGTTCGAGCCGTGCAAAGGGCTTTGTGCTGACAGATGGGAGCCTAGAGATGCTTCAGATTCTGTGTCTACCTCTCTCTTTGCCTCTTTCCTGTTCACACTGTTTTTCTCTCTCTTAAAAATAAATAAACATTTCATGAAGGGGAAGGAGGAGGGGGGAAAAGAGGTGATGGTGATGGTGGAGGGCACTTAAGGGGAAGAGCACTGGGTGTTATATGAAAACAATTTGACAATAAGATATTATGGAAAAAAATAAAATATACACAGAAAAAAATAAATAAACATTTCAAAATACTGTAAACAAAATTAAAAGGTAAGACATATAGTAGAGTATTGCAGAAAACTAGCAGTTGGATAAGATAAAAGGTTCATACCCATACTATATTAAAAAAAAAAGAGTTTCTAGAAATCAGTAAGAAACAAAAATGAATGTTCCCCACCCCAAGTGGGCTTAGGACCAGAATGAGCTATTCATTCAAGAAAAAATAAAAATGGTCAATAAATACATGAACAACTATTTACACTCAAAGGATGAAGAATATGCAAATCAAAACATGAGATCACTTTTCATCCATCAAATTGAGTAAACGTGGTTTGAAATGAAGATAATATTTCATGAGTGAGCCCTCCTCTTATTCTACTGTTGTTTATGTAGTTTGGGACAACTTTCTAGAGGATAATTTGTCAATATATTAAAAGCTATATAAATATTCATAATCTTTGACTCAGAAATTTTACTTATAGTAAATTAAGAGTGGGGGGAGGGGCACCTGGGTATCTCAGTAGGTAAAACGTCCAACTTTGGCTCAGGTCATGATCTCACAGCTTGTTAGTTCGAGCCCAACATCAGGCTCTGTGCTAACAGCTCAGAGCTTGGAACCTGCTTCCGATTCTGTGTCCCTCTTTCTCTCTCCTCCTCCTCTGCTCATGGTCTGTGTCTCTCAAGAATAAAAAAAAATTTAGAATTTTTTTTTAAAAAAGGAAGAAAATGAAGAGAGGGGCGCCTGAGTTGCACAGTAGGTTGAGCCTCTGACTCTTGATTTCGGCTCAGGTCATGATCCCAGGGTTATGGGATTGAGCCCTGCATTGGGCTCCATGGTGAGCATGGAGCCTGCTTAGAATTCTTTCTCTCTCTCTCTCCACTCCCCGCTCCTTTCCCCAGCTCATGCATGTGCATGCTCTCTCTAAAATAAATTTTAAAAATTATTTTAAAAATTATAAAAAAAGAAAGAGATGTGAATTAAAATTAATATTAGGGCTATTCACTGATGGTTTATACAAGGAAAGAGCTGGAAAATAATCTAAATGTCTAGCAATACATGATTACATATAGATTGAGGATTTATTTAAGGATTTATTTATTATGTAAAGATTATGGTAAATCCTTCAATAGAATATTATGCAAGCATTAAATACAGTTCCTAGAAGAATATATGAAGACTTAGAGGAAAGCTCAATATATATTAAAAGAATGATTATAAACAGTGTGTGTAGTATGATATCAGTTTTCTTTATTATATAAAAATATTAATGGGGCTCCTGGGTGGCTCAGTCAGTTAAGCGTCTGACTCTTGATTTCAGCTCAGGACTGATTTCATAGTTTTTGAGCTCAAGCCCTATGTCAGACTCAGGGCTAATAATGGAGATCCTGCTTGAGATTCTCTCCCTCTCGCTCTGCCCTATTCTCTGTTTGTGCTCGCGTGCTCTCTCTCTCTCTCTCAAGTAAATAAGCTTAAAAATTAATTAATTAATTAATTAATTAAAATCTGGTTGTCTCAGAGTATTAGAATTACAGATAACCTTTATTTTCTTTGTCTTGCATTGTTGTTTTTTTTTTGTTCCTTAGTTTTTAAATTTTGTTTATTTATTTATTTATTTATTTTACCCTGGATGTATATAACTTTTATAATCAGAAAAAAAAACCCTAAAGACAAGGTTTTAAAGTGCTTACCGGTGACACTGTCTTCTCGTTGGGAACAAATGGAACAAGAGATTATTCAAAGTTTATACCAACACTTGTTCATCCACCTGCAGACTTGATATTCAGCAATATATTACAGAACACACCCTTGGAAATGCTGTTTTTAAGACAGCCAGGAACAATAAAAGAGGAAAAAGAAGAGATAAACCTATTTCTTTCTGCCTAATGAATACACCACAGGAAGGTCTCATTTGTATTTTTACTCTAATCAATGCAGCTAATGTTGAATTAAGAGCTATTTCTTTCACTAGAGCAGCATTTCTCAATACTTTTTATCAACCAGTTAAGTAGAAGATGCACAGCTTGGCTTGTCTGGATAAAATTCAGTGGTGTTAGAGTGAGACTCATTACACATTTACCCATAATTCATAAACCATGAAAGGAATTGAGAAGTTACTCAAAAATACACATACTTGCACCCACAAAACCTACCCTTTAAAAGAGCACTTAAATCTGGCTGAATCAAAATTCTCTGTATTCCTTTAGAGAAGACCAAATCTATTTATAAAGACACAGATTACTGCAGCAGTTCCTCCATGACTAAAGATGACAATTTCTTCACATCTTGAGCTGTGAAGACACTTATTCTCACTGGGAAATCACTTTAGTTACCCTTAACCTCCTGAAGAAAAAAACCCCACTTATATAAACATCACCACATCCATGAGAAAATTAAGAGTAAGATCCTTGCTCAACATTTTTGGAAACATATCAATAAAGGGACATTTAATAATTTCTTTCATTCCTGGGGCACCTGGGTGGCTCAGTCAGTTAAGTATTCTACTTTTAATTTCGGCTCAGGTCATGAGCTCACATTTTGTGAGATCAAACCTGTGCTGGGCTATGCACTAACAGCACGAAGCCTGTTTCAAATTCTCTCTGTCCCTCTCTCTCTGTCCCTCTCCCACGCATGTGTGCCTGTACTCTTACTCAAAAGAAATAAATAAAAATTTAAAAAAGTAACTTCTTTCATTCTTGAAATGTACCTAACTTCTATCATTTCCCCTTCCTTCTCTTAAAGAGAAAGGAGTCAAGAATGAAAGCTCCACTGGTGATGGTAACTTGAAAGACTGCAAAAAAAAAAAACACCCTCATGGGGTGATAGATATGTTAATTAGCTTGATTGTGATGATGATTTTAGTGGGTATATATATATTTTTAATATATATATGTATATATATATGTATATATATATATATACTCATCAAGTTGAGCACCTTGAATATATACATTTTTTGGGGTAAATTATACTTCAATGAAGCTGTGGGAAGGAACGACTAGTTTTGAAAAAAATATATTAACATTTTATCAAAAGGTGTATCACAGTTTACCTGAGCTTAAATCAAGTGTAAGAAAAGCACTCCATTGTAATGAATCCTACATCTCCTTAGCAAGGAGAGAGAAAAAAGTGAAATGATTATCTGGATCACTGACGTAAAAAAAAAAGTTGTAGTTAGAACTACTTCAGGTAATTCAAGAGAAAGTGAAGATGCCTCCCACCCAAATCCCAGCCTGACCTTACTTAAAATGCCACCTCACTTTTCCAGTGTTTTTTTTTAATTTAATTATAGAATTGAAGAGAAACCCATCTATTCAACACTCTCCACTTCCTGAAAGGATCATAGCCAATCTATGAGAAACTATTTGTTAAGACATCCAGATATAGAGATTTTCCACTGGTTTGTGAATTAAGCAGAAATAGAACAAAGATAGAAAGCTAGTATTTAGCTTTCAAAATATCAGTTTTGAATGAGCAAATCCTTTTAAAGATGCTTATATATCTATGATGTTCTATAGTCTAAAAGCTGCATGTTGTAGCCTAATCAGAAGGATTTCAGATGCTATATTTTTTAAGTAGTTGTCAAGTTAGTTTTTATATAACACCCAGTACTCTTCCCCACAAGTGCCCTACTCTATGTACATCACCCCTCTTCCTCTTTCCCCTTCCTCCTTCAGCCCTCAGTGTGTTTTCAGTATTCAAGAGTCTCTCATAATTTGCCTCCCTCCACCTCTCTAACTCTTTTCCCTCTCTTCCACTCCCAATGGTCCTCTGTTAAGTTTCTCCTGTTAGAATTATGAGTGAAAACATATGCCGGACCTATTTTACATAGCATGGCACCCTCGAGGTCCATCCATGTTGCTACAAATGGCCAGATTTCATTCTTTCTCATTGCCATGCATTACTCCATTGTGTGTGTGTGTGTGTGTGTATATATATATATTATATATATACACACCACATCTTCTTCATCCATTCATCAGTTGATGGACATTTAAGCTCTTTCCATGATTTGGCGACTGTTCAAAGTGCTGCTATGAACATTGGGATATATGTGCCCTTATGCATCAGCACTTCTATATCCCTTGAGTAAATACCCAGCAGTGTTATTCCTGACTCATAAAAGAGTTCTGTTGTTATTTTTTTCAGGAACCTCCACACTGTTTTCCAGAGTAGCTGTAAGAGTTTACATTCCCACCAACAGTGTAGGAGGGTGCCTGATTCTCCACAACCTCGTCAGCATCTATAATCTCCTGAGTTGTTCATTTTAGCCACTCTGACTGGCGTGAAGTGGTATCTCAGTGTGGTTTTGATTTGTATTTCCCTGATGATGAGTGACGCTGAGCATCGTTTCATGTGCCTGTTGGCATCTGGATGTCCTCTTTGGAGAAGTGTCTGTTTATGTGTTCTGCCCATTTCTTCACCGGGTTATTTGATTTTTGGGTGTGGAGTTTGGTGAGTTCCTTGTAGATTTTAGATACTAACCCTTTATCTGATATGTCATTTGCAAGAATCTTTTCCCATTCCTTCGGTTGCTTATTAGTTTTGTTGATTGTTTCCTTTGCAGTGCGGAAGGTTTTGTTTTTTTTTTTTATCTTGATGAGGTCCCAATAGTTCATTTTTGCTCTTGATTCCCTTGCCTTTGGGGATGTGTCGAGTAGGGAATTGCTGCAGATGAAGTCAAGGAGGTTGTTTTCTGCTTTCTTCTCTAGGGTTTTGATGGTTTCCTATCTCACATTCAGGTCCTTCCTCCGTTTTCAGTTTATTTTTGTGTTTGGAGTAAGAAAGTGGTCTAGTTTCATTCTTCTGCATGTTGCTATCTAGTTCTCCCAGCACCACCTGTTAAAGAGGCTACCCTTTTTTTCCATTGGATACTCGTTCCTGCTTTGTCAAAGATTAATTGGCCATACAGTGGTTGGCCCAGTTCTGGGTTCTCTGTTTTTGTGCCAATGTCATATGTCTTGATGATGACAGGTTTGTGGTCTGGGGTTGTGATGCCTCCCGTTTTGGTTTTCTTTGTCAATGTTACTTTGGTTATTTGGATTTTATTGTGGTTCCATACGGATTTTACAATAGTTTGTTCTATCCTTGAGAAGAATGATGGTGCAATTTTGATTGGGATTGCATTGAATGTGTAGATTGCTTTGGGTAATAATGACATTTTAACCATGTTTATTCTTCTGATCCTTGAGAATGGAATGTTTTTCCACTTCTTTGTGTCTTCTTCAATTTCCTCTATAAGTTTTCTATAGTTTTCATTGTACGAATCTTTTACATCTTTGGTTAGGTTCAGTCCTAAGTATTTTATGACTTTTCATGCAATTGTTAATGGGATCAGTCTCTTGATTTCTCTTTCTGTTGCTTCATTATTGCTGTATAAAAATGCAACCGATTTCTGTACATTGATTTTTTACCCTGGGACTTTGCTGAATTCATGGATCAGTTCTAGTAGGCTTCTTGTGGAGTTGGTCGGGTTTTCCATGTAGAGTATCATGTCATCTGTGAAAAGTGAAAGTTTGGCTTCATCTTTGCCAATTCTGATGTCTCTTATTTCCTTTTGTTGTCTGATTGCTGATGCTAGGACTTCCAGCACTATGTTAAACAACACTGGTGAGAGTATACATCCTTGTCCTGTTCCTGATCTCAGAGGGAAAGCTCTCAGTCTTCTATTCAGACTTTCTGAGGGTTTTTATTAACAAAGGATGATGCATATTGTCAAATGCGTTTTCTGCATCTATCGACAGAATCATATGGTTTTTATCTTTTCTTTTGTTTAAGTGATGTATCACATTGATGGATTTTTGAATACTGAACCAGCCCTGTAACCCAGGACTGAGTCGCCTTGATCATGATGGATAATTCTATCTATTGTGTTGAATTTGATTTGCTAGTATCTTGTTGAGGAGTTTTGCATTTGTATTCATCAAGGATATTGGCCTGTAGTTCTCTTTGTTTTGCTGGGTGACTGTCTTGTTTGGGAATCAAAGGATGATGGCTTCGTAGAATGAGTTCAGAAGTTTTTCTTCTATTTCTATTTTTTTGGAATACTTCTACAAGTTTGAGTATTAGCTTTGCTTTAAATATATGGTAGAATTCCCCAGGAGAATCTTCTGGCCCTGGGCTCTTATTCGTTGGGAAATTTTTAGTAACTGATTCGATCATCACTTGGTATGCATCTGTTTAGATTTTCTATCACTCATTATTTGAATTTTGTTAATGCATGTGTGTTGAGGAATTTTTCCGTTTCTTCTAGGTTGTCTAGTTTGTTGGCATATAATAATTCATAGCATTCCCTGATGATTGCTTGTATTTCTGAGGGATTGTTTGTAACAGATCCATTTTCATTCGCTATTTTTTCTATTTGGGTGTTCTCTCTTTTCTTTCTGAGGAGCCTGGCTAGAGGCTTATCAATTTTGTTTATTTTTTCAAAAAACCAACTCTTGGTTTCATTGATCTGTTCAACTGTTTTTTTTTTATTCTATATTGTTTATTTCTGCCCTGATTTTTATTGTCTCTCTTCTGTTGGGTTTGGGATGCTCTTGCTGCTCCTTTTCTTCTTTCCTTAAGTGCTCTGTTAGATTTTGAATTTGCACTTTTTCTAGTTTCTTGAAATAAGCCTGGATTGCAATATACTTTCCTCTTAGGACTGCCTTTGCTGCGTCCCAGAGAGTTTGAATTGTTGTATTTTCATTTTCATTTGTTTACATATATTTTTAAATTTCTTCTTTAATTGCCTGATTAGCCCAATAATTCTTCAGTAGGGTGTTCTTTAACCTCCGTGGTTTTCAAGTTTTCCAGACTTTTTCCTGTGGTTAATTTCAACTTCCATAGCATTGTGATCTGAAAGTGTGCATGGTATGATCTCAATTTTTTATATTTATTGCTTTATGACTCAGTATGTGATCTTTCTTGAAGAATGTGTCATGCGTACTAGAGAAGAAAGTGAATTCCATAGCCTAAGGATGTAGAGTTCTAAATATATCTGTCAAATCCATCTGTTCCAATGTATCATTCAGGTCCATTGTTTCTTTAGTGATTCTCTGTCTGGTAGATCTATCCATTGCTATAAGTGGAGCATTAAAATCCCCTGCAATTAGCACATTCTTGTCAATAAGATTGTTTCTGTTTGTGATTGTTTTATGTATTTGGGTGCTCCCGAATTCGGCATGTAGATGTTTATAATTGTTAGCTCTTCCTGATAGAGAGACCCTATTATTATTATATAATTTCCTTGTTTATCTTTTGTTACTGCCTTTCCTTTAAAGTTCAGTTTGTTCGGTATAAGTATGGCTACTCTGGCTTTCTTTTGACTTCTAGTTGCATGACAGATATTTCTCCTTACTATCAATCTGACGGTGTCTTCAGGTCTAAAATGAGTCTCTTGTAGACAGCAAATAGATGGATTTTGGGTTTTTTTTTCCATTCTCCTACCCTATGTCGTTTGATTAGAGCATTCAGTCCATTTACATTCAGTGTTATTATTGAAAAATATGGGTTTAGTGTCATTGTGTTCTCTGTAGGGTTCATGCTTCTAGTGTGTCTCTGGTACTTTGTATTCCTTGCAACATTTCCTTCATAGAGTCCCTCTTAGGATTTCTTCTAGGGCTGGTTTGGTGGTGATAAATTCTATCAATTTTTGTTTATTTGGGAAAACCTTTATTTCTCCTTCTATTTTGTATGACATGCTTGCTGGATAAAGGATTCTTGGCTGCATAATTGTTCTGTTAACCACATTGAAGATTTCTTGCCATTCTTTTCTGGCCTGCCAAGTTTCAGAAGATAGATCTGTAACCACTCTGGTAGGTTCCCCTTTGTATGTTAGGGCCCTGTTATTCCTAGATGCTTTCAGGATTCTCTCTTTATCTTTATATTTTGCCAGTTCCACTATGACATGTTGTGCTGAAGGTCGATTCAAGTCACGTCCGAGGGGAGTTCTCTGTGCCTCTTGGATTTCAATGTCTATTTCCTGCCCCCAGATTGGGGAAGTCGTTGGTTACAATTTGATCAAACACCCCTTCAGGACCTTTTTCTCTTTTTTGTTCTTCAGGAATTCCTATGATATGGATATTTTTCCATTTGATTTTATCACTCAGTTCTCGAATTCTCCTTTCGTGCCTCTGGATCAATTTCTCTCTCTTTTTCTTGGTTTCCTCTTTTTCTATAATTGTGTCTTCTAACTCACCTATTCTCCTTTCTACCTTTTCAATCCGTGCAGTGGCTGCTTCCATTTTATTATATACCTCACTTATAATATTTTTTAGCTTGTCACAGCTATTTTGAAGGTCCCTAGTCTTTGTATCAATAGCTTCTCTGATGACTTCCTTGCTTTTTTCAAGCCCAGGGATTCATTTTATGACAGTTGTTTCACGTATATTGCTTATATCTGTTTTTAGCAGTTCTGTGGCTGTGACTTCTTCCTGGAATTTCTTTAGAGGAGAGTTCTTCTGTTTCATCATTTTGTCTACCTGTCTCGTATCATTTTAAAGGTTCATTATGCACTCTGCACCTGTTACTATTGCTATATTAAAGGAGGCTCATTGACTGTCCAGGGTTTTTCATTTCAGGAAGTGTTCTTTTAATTGTGTCTTTCGGTTTCTCTTGTTGTGCTTTTGGTTATTTTATTTCCCTACTCAGTGATATTTGGGACTCTCCACCTTGTGTGCTTTGGCTTGTTTCTTGAGGTAGCCCTGAGAAGCAAAACAGACAAACAAACACACAGGGAATAAAAGCACACAAACGCACAGATAAATCAAACAAACAAGGAAATAAAAAGAGGAATGAAAAAAGAAAAGAAGAGAAGAGAAAGGGGGTGGGGGACAAACACAAAGAAAGACCAGGGACAGGTTAAAAGTGTAAAACCATTTGAGGGGAGAGATAAGAATGAGATAAGGGAAAATATATCTGATTAGCATGAACTGATCTAATCAGGGCAATGCATCAGTGTTGATCTTTATTGGCTTGGTTGTGGTGGGGAGGAGAAAAGGAGGAAGACAAACAAAAAAAGAAAGCATCTCTTCAGGGCAGATGGGTGTGGTGTGGTGTAAATTGTTCTAGCCTCCACTGCGGGTCCTGCTGGATGTTCCCTGAGGCCCCTGCCTTGGTGGTTGTGGAAAGAATGGCGGCACCCCAATCCCTTATTAAACCAAGTATTGTAAGCCACTCTTTTGGGTCTGATCTCCCTGTGTGTTGGGCGGGCCAAGTTGTATTTTCCAAGCTCCACCTCATTTCCAAATCCTAGTCCACGGACTTTAATACTACTTCAGAGATAAGATGTACTCCTGCAGGTGGGTGGCTTCCTAGCTGGGATGGAGTAGGGGGAGTCAGGGAGCGGTTTCTCCTAGTTCCGCCTGGAATTGGCCTGCCGAGCCCAAGGAAAGTGTGCCAGCTGAAGGAGATGGATCTCTCTCCCTGCGCCCTGCAGTTATAGATGGGATGATAGGATCCCTCTCTGTTCTGGGTCAAGGTTTTGCTCTTCTCTTCTCCAGAGACAGCTCTATGAGCGTTTTCAACCTCTCTTTCTCTTCCCCTGGTCTCTCCACTGCCCTGCGTGCTCTCCGAGGCTCTGCACTGGTGGGGGGGGGACTCCCTCCGCTCTGAGCCTCCAGGCTTGGCCCTGTTTTTATTTCCCCATTTCGCACTCACTCAGGCACCTATGAGGCTGTCTTTTTTGTGGACTCTGTGTGTTTTCCTCCCACTCTTGCAGATCAGAGTATTGTGGCTTCAGTCCTTAGTTTGACAGATGTAGGCGGGCAAAAATTACAGAGCTCCTTACTTTGCCATTGTGCCCCTCCTTCAGCTCAGGTGCTGTATTTGAAGCATGGTCTGATAATTTGTCAAATGATTATCCTCAGAGTTGAAACAGTACACGTAACAAAAAGAAAAAAAGTTTTTTCCCCTGTGATTTCAAGGGTCCAATGTTCTAATAGGCAAAAATAGAGGAATGGAAGAAGTCTAAATATGTGACAGATGGAATTAATGTAATGAAGTTATGTGCTCTTGAGAGTTGTGTAACCATACTTTAAAAGTCACCACTGGAGGTGGAGCCAAGATGGCGAAGAGGAAGGGAGCTCTGTAAACTCCCTCCGCACCGTTTTTCGAACTGAGAAGGATATTATGTTCATCTGAGAGAGCGGAAGGAGAAAATACGAACTCCAGAAGGAATAGAACCTCAAAGATACCTGAGTGAGTGGGGGCGAACGGGGGAGATCCGAGGATGGGCCAGACCTGGACGGGCAGGGGAGGTAAGATCCCCAGCCCAATGTGGCGCAAGTGTGGGGCGCCCGGGAGACAAAGGGAAGAGACAGAGTCTGAACACGCTCATAGAACTGTCTCTGGGGAAGAGGTATAGAATGCTTGGCTGCGCTTGGAGACAGAAACCCACTCCATAGATAACTGCTGGGTAGTGGGGTGCAAGAGAAGGAATAGCCCCCAGCCCTAAGCCATCTCAGCGGGGAATCAGAGGCGTCTGTGGCTGTGAGAAGTGGCTGCTCTGGAGAGGCGCGCGCTGCTGCGGGAAGCAGCCCGAGCGGCGACTGTGCCAGGTGCGAGCAATTCGAAGTTGGTTTTGGGAACGGGACCATGGACCGCATTTCCATGGCACACTCCGCCCCCTGCACGGACTGCGCGAATTCCGGGTCCCCACAGGGAAGAAATAAGGCGCGCACCGACGGGACCCTCAACAAAGAGTCAGTGGCGTGTGGAGGCCCAGGGCGCGTGCTTAGAATGTAGGAGCTCCCAGCACATTTCCAGCAGTGCACAGCATCTTGAGCAAAGCTATCGGAAACTAAGAGAGACTCGGTTTTTTGATTTTTGTTTTTTTCCTTTCCCCCATTGCAATCGCGACCCGGACTGGGGGTGGGGACTCCGCAATTGAGTCTGTGAAGGTGCGCACTTCACCTCCTGCTGCTCATTTCGCCTTAAGCAGGGGCAGAGCCTCTGAGAGCAGGCTCCAAGACTTACCACATCAAACCAAGCCTATCCACCAGAGGGAGCTGCTGCTTGCTTTTCTTTTTTTTTAATATTTCTTAGGGGTTTTTTTGTATGTTTGTTTGTTTTGCTTTGTTTTGGTTGTTTGTTTTTTTAATATATAACAAAAATTTTTCTTTCTTCACTAGTTTCGTACTTATTTCGTTGTCATTATTACCCTTTTTCCTTTTTCTTTACTTAATTCCTTTAAATTTTACTCCTTATATTCCTTTCTCCTTTCTCCCTTACTTTTTTAACCTTCTTGCAACCCAGATATATTCTCCTGTATCTCATCTTTACTTCTCCTCTAAACTGGTCATACACTTTTAAGCAGTCTACTGTCCTTTGTTGTCTCCGACCCCATTTTATATATTTTTTTGTCTTTTCTTCTTTCTCTTTTCTTTTTATTTTCTCTTCTTCTCTTCCTTTCATCTCTTTCCCTCCCATTCTCATTCTTTTCATTCCCCCCTGTAATGTGTTTCTTTGTTTGATTTGTCTGTGTGTATGTGTGCTTCTGTTCCCTCGGTGTTTGTCAGTCTGTTTTCCTTCATAGGACTACACCAAGAAACAAGCCAAAGTGTGCAAGAAGGCGAGT
>NC_043717.1:69778691-69795771 GCF_006229205.1 Suricata suricatta
GGGTTGAGGGGAAAGGGGGAGGGGGGAAAAGAGGTGGTGGTGATGGTGGAGGGCACTTAAGGGGAAGAGCACTGGGTGTTGTATGGAAAACAATTTGACAATAAAATATTATGGAGGAAAAAAAAGACAGGAAGAAGAACTATGAAATTTGTACTAGCTCATTTTAGTGATGTTTAAATCTAGTCACATCAGATTTTTTCTGTGTTTAGACTATAATGATAAAAATGTTTGACTCTTTTTTTACACTATGTTTATTTTGGCATTCAAATTGTTCATCAATAAAAATTAATGATGAAAAAAAAAAGTCACCACTATGGATAGCCAAGCTATTTGATGCTAAGGCACGTATCTTTAAAGTCCAATATGTGAGAAGCAAGAGAACAGAGTGGATAATTCCTTTGTTTTCTGATTTGTTTTGCCTATATTTTTGTTTTTTCCTAAGATCTGGACAGCATATCAGCCAAGAAAATAAAGGGAGTATGTATATTCTGTCTAAATTTTGTGATGGTTTTTAACATTTGCTTTAAATTACAATGAAGAGATGAAGTGGAGAGTCAGGATCCAATTTCCAGTCTCAATGCTCTTTATGCATTAAGAAGTGGCATAAAATAAGGGTTCCTGGGAGGCTCAGACTGCTCAGTGTCCGACTTCAGCTCAGGTCATGATATTGCAATCCTTGAGTTCAAGCCTCACATGGCTGCTTGGAGTACAATGTTAAAAAAAAAAATATGATCCAGAGGCCATATGCAGTGCAGTCTCAAAGAGTGATTTGATTGATCAGTACTGTCTGTCATGCCCACCAGTTACTCAAAAAGAGAAAGGGAGGGGAAAAGAAACACATGCATTGTATACTGGTTATTCAAAATGCACTTTTTATTCACTTTAACACAGATTTCTTTTTTTACAGTTGAAACAAAATGTCTGATTCACAATTTTGAGTATTTAGCAGCACCTGCAAGGAGAGGATCATAGAATACCTCAAGGTAAAATAGAGATAGCTGAGGCAGGCACAAATTAACCTGAAATTCATCAATCCACTTGAAGATATATGGAATCTGAGGCCCCCTGAATGATAGCCTAATACATGACAATAAACTAAAAAATTTTCTGTATGATGTTTTAATGGACTATTGAAAACAGCATAGTTCCAATTAGAAATATTTAAAAAATCCAGCGTTCATTAAAAAAAAGTTCTGAAAATATTGCACTGCACATTCTAGCCTATATGCACAGTTCCTGGTACTCACAGATTTCAGCCTTTGGTGTTTTATAATCTTACCCAAACTGTATGTCAGCACCCCACTGAGTGTTAACGCACCGAAAATGCCACTTAGTGTTAACTGCTTTTATTAATATATTGTGTAGTGACTTGGCAGAAGAAAATTGATATGGCTAAGAGGAAAGGGGCTTCATTTGACCTGTCAATAAAATTAACACTTGCCTTGGTTAGACAGGAGGTCAATGAATAGGCTACTCACATAATTTTTTTACTTAAATGACTACATGCCATTCTAATAGTGACAAATACTTTTGTGAGTGGATGGAGTTCTTTACATAAGCCTGAGATCTACAAATAAAACTATTATAAGCAGAGTGCAAATAGAAGGAGAAGGCCCCAGGTCTCATGCACTTAAAAACAACAAGCATTTAACAGTTCTGATGTACAGATTTTCACCCTAACATGATTGTAGCAAAACAATCATAGAACTTGGAAACCAGTGTGGCTGGCTATAGGCATAGGCAGGATAGGGACCATTACTTAAGAGCTGTGGGGTTCCAGTTCTGGCTTGGACTTCTGATATCAAAATTACTTGGACAAAGGGGTCATGACTATATTTAAATTGGAAATATTGAATATGACTGGGTTGAAATACCATCTTACACTTGTCTATGTAGCCCAAATGTCCAAGCACATAAGGTCCTGTGTGTAAGGCTGATTCCATATGTGGTGTCAATGGAGAGTTCTAGACTGTATTCTTGTAAAAGCTTCTGCTTCCTCACCAGACTATGTGTCTTTTGGGGGGTCATTTCTAACTGTCCCGCACTACCTTGAGTCACTATTTTTATCATAGATCTTTTAAAAGTACAGATTGAAAACTTTGCGGAACATCCTAGACTGCAGGACAACATGAACTTGACTGTATATCTATAATACAGTATATAGATAGCAGTCATGGTAATCAAAATTTGACAAACCATTTTTGTCTTTTAATATAGTATTTTTAGGATATTTATATCAGGGCACATAATGTCTACTCAGAGATCAAGAATTTATCCTGCTATTGTACAAAGGATAGAGCTGTGTAGTTGCTGTTAAATGGTGATCCCAGAATAGTTTGAGAATTTTAAATGTCCCTCTCCAAAGTCTTAGCTGTTGTCTTCAGATACATGTAATGATAACATGGCACTGAAACATAGTTTGTAGCTTGCAGATTCATAGAACTTGGAGCTGGAGGGGACCTTAAACCAAACATCTAGCCAGTACAGAAAATCTTTTTATGGTATTTTAACAGGGCCAATCTAGTATCTTCTTGAATATTTTCATTGGAAGGGAGTTCACTATTAAGGCAGTCCATTCCACTGTGGGACAACTCTATGAGAAATTCGTTCCACCACTGGGTTAAACTCGGCTTTCTTGTTACTTTTAGTGTCCTTGTTTGGTCAGCTGAACATACAGGGCAACATACAAGATATTAGTTCCTTCTACAATAAGTATTCGAGTTAAGGAACCTTGTGAAAAAAGGCCATTACCCCCCATCTTTTCTGAAGGTTTCTCTGAGAACAGAGCATGGTGGACCAAAGGACCATCACTTATTATGAGCAGAGAGTACTTCATCCAAAGCCATACACTAAGCAGCATTGCTAAATTGATAAGATGTTGTCAGAGAAGCAACATCCCTATGCAGCAAAAGGAGACTTATGAAGTAAAAACAGACCAACCATTTATTTGCAAGGGTGGTTGGCATATTTAAGCATAATCTATTCACTAGTACCCTATTACTTCAAACACAAAGAGTATAATCAAGTTCCAGTGCCATCATTGTATCTCTTACTGAGATATTCTTTGAAAAGCTCACATGGGAAGAAACCACATATAAGAACTTAAACAAGGTAGTGTACATCATTATACTCTTAGATTCCTAATTTATCAAAACCTATTTTTAGTTGAAGCTTGGGACATCCTTGTTTGCATTATTAGTTTTTATTATGATACAGCTCAGAGTCTTTTTTTCTCCTTTGGCAGAAATGTCAGAAACTGCTTGCCAAGAGTCCAGGGTGACATTTGTTAGTTGACTAATGGAACACTTTAAGGGATAGCTGTAGCTTGTTAACTCCTTCATGCTGCTGGGTTCTAAGTTGAAACTGTAATTTGAAAAATATTTAAATCTCTCAGGACTAATGCTTTCTGAAATGTCCTGATACACACAAGAAGGAAACAGCAGAAATCACGCAAAATACACTTGGCTTGACAAAGCTTTTTTTTTTTAATCACTCTACAACCTCAATTTGAAAGGCTCTGACACACAACCATAATCTTCTCTCTTATCCTTTTGCGTGTGTGTGCACTCTTAGAAGGGCACAGTTATTCTGACACTATTGACTGAACAATTTGGGGGTACGATTCTAAAAGGCTTCCTACTTTTAACAGCATGAAGATCCTGCTTTGGAGCCACTGTTCAAGTCAATAGTGTGACCTAACATGCAATGTTCCAGCTGTTCCTCTACAGCCAACACCTGCCTGACAGCTTCTTCAAAGGCCACTGTCACATTAGTATCATCTTTGGCACTTGTTTCTAGATAAGGGTAATCCCCATTCTCCATGCACCAGGCTTGTGCCTCCTCAGTAGTCACTTGCCTATCCTCTTTGTCTACCTTGTTACCCAGAACTACAAAGGGGAAGTGCTCAGGGTCTTTGACATCAGCATAGTAGATGAATTCTTTCTGCCAGTTACCAAGGTTCTCAAAGCTCTGCCGGTCATCCACGCTGAAGGTCAAGAGGCAGCAGTCTGCTCCCCTGTAGAAGGGTGTCCTAAGGCTCTTGAAACGCTCTTGCCCTGCAGTGTCCCAGATCTGGAGAGTTACAAAACGTCCATCTACCTCCAGATCTCGATTTAAGAACTCTACCCCTATGGTATGAAAAGCCTGGGAATCAAATTTATTGGTTACATAACGGTTCATGAGTGAGCTTTTCCCAACTCCACCATCACCCAAGAGAATAACCTTTAAGAGCAAGGATTTCCCACTCATTGTTGCAGCACCAGTTGTGGAGGAGTTTTATAACCACGAGAACCTGAAAATAAAAGAAAAAGTAGGAGGGAAAACAGTTAAACCTGAAACTGAAATTAACTTCATAGTAAATTTCTCTGAATTATATGGCCTACTGATTTAACTTCTCTTGATTCATGCTCATTAACTATATAGTACAGCAAAAGGAATAAAATTATTTTTGCATATGAGGAAAAAAAGCCCTGTTTTTCTGAGATCTTTTGCCTGTGCCAGGAAAATGGCTGAATGCCATGGGTAAATGGATGAGCAGATGGTGCTATAATTTGGTTCAGTTCTGACCCTATTCTAGTGGAGAGAGCAAAGAACAGGACTATCACTCAAATGTGTAACCATATTATTAGTTTCCAGTTTGGGCAGGTCCAAACAAGAAGCAAACAGTATGAAATTGATTTGGAGTTTGAGTCTGTTCATGATAGGTCCAAGAATTATTGAGGAGAGAAAGCTTCATAAGCTGAAATTTTAATTCTGTCAGTAGAGTTTGGGGATACAATTAGAACTTGGAAGAGAGATAAAGGTCAAGTTTCTTCAGGCATTTGCCTTATTATACTTGCATTGATACAGATACCCTCACAAGTAAAGAATCTTCCATAATCTTTTCTTGATTGTTGACTGGTATCATTATAGCAGCTATCATTTAGGAAGAAAATCCTGAATAGTTTATTAAATTTTGGATTTAGTTTCTAATACCATAATAGCACCAGTGAAGATATACTGTAAACCTTAAAGTGCTAATAATTATATAGTACTCTTCTTGTTACTTCCACTACATATATGTACATGGGATATGTAGAATGCATCATAAAATAAAAAGATCAAATGTTTACTGAACAACTAACCCATACTAGATATTGTTAAGTGCTTTCACACCAGGTCCAGTGTGGGAACACCACAATGATGATGTTAATTGGGTGTTATTTATGCAAGAGACCCAAAGAGATGAGAACTAAATACTAATCAAAAGAGCACATGCAGAAGAGCTTCTGGAGATGGACACATTTGAAATGTAATTTTAAAAAGCCTCAGTAGTCCTTACTATTATGTTGGTGCATATGTATTAATTATATATTTTTGTAAATATTCATTTTTAAGAAAGAAAAAATATATATACCTACCCAGTCAGATCTTTGTCACAATGTTAGTGTTTTCTTTTCCTTGTTCTTGTTTTGTTCTTTCTTCTCAAGGTTCTAGAAAACATATTGGGAAGAATTATTTTTAAAAATCTATAATAAAACAAAGGCAATGCTATATATAAATATACTCAAGTCTGGAAAAAAAACAGACCAATCTCAACTTACCTATGGAGGATGCTTTTCACAAATATACTTAAGAGTTCAACATGCTACAAACACTTAACATGGACAAAATAATATTATTGCAAAAACTTAAACTTGCCCTAATAAGTATACTTTAGGGGCACCTAGGTGGTTCAGTCGGTTGAGCGTTAAGCTCCTGATTTCAGCTCAGGTCATGATCTCAGGGTTCGTGGGTTCAAGCCCTGTGTCAGGCTCTGTGCTGACAGTGCAGAGCCACCCTGGGATTCTCTCTCTCCTTCTCTCTCACCCTCTCCCCTGCTCACTCACTTACTTTCTCTCAAAAATTAATAAACTTTAAAAAAAACCCAAGTGCACTTAATATGATTTTAAAAGTTTTATGTTGTCTCTCCATTGAACTCTTCATTCAAAGTAAAGGTAAATCAAAGAAAGAGGATGATATTCACAATAGATGATTTTCAGGAAAAGGAAAGCACAGAGGAGTCTGAAACGTATTGAAATTCTAAGTCAGAGATGATACCCCTTCCTTTTGTATCCACCAATGTTCTTGTCTTTAAGAAAGTCATTAATAAGTTCACCAATCTGCTTTAAGATTCTTTCTGCAACTGATTCCACAAGATCAGAGAAGTAATTATGCTTGAGGATTCCCTGTTTATAACATATTGTCTTGGGTAATTATTTTACCCATTAATTTTGATCATCTGTCTTGAGCACAGGTTTTAGTAGCTAGCTGGATTTATTAAATTCAAATGCAACTTTATTTAACATTATAATTAATTATGGCAAGAGTGTTATCTAAGCAGTATCAGGAGGGCTGGTCTAAAGAGAAAAAACAGTTCTTAGATTTTTTTGAGTTTTCTTTCTTACTGAGGAACAAGAATATTTTAAGGATTCTCTTTTGCTTGATAATCTCAGGCTATTTTTTCAAATATAGATAAATCATATAATAAGGGATTCATTAGAGACCTAAATCAGTAATTATGATTTTTAGTAATGTCTTCTAAATCATTAGGTTTTATCCTCCTTCTTGGTCTATATCTACTCCAGAAAACTTTCAAGTTTTCTACAATTACTGATTTTTGTCCCCCCCTTTTTTCCCTACATTCATACTGCTATCTTCAGAACTAGCTCAAGTAACAGAGATTTCTTTAAATGGAGACTAAACAGCATTAGCACACTTCTTTACTTTTTATACTGGTCCATAGGATAATTTTACAGACTGCTCACTTAAAAAAAGGAACAGAGGAAGTACAAACCTGGGTAACAGTACTGAAAGCATTAAGGGTCCATGCCAAATGAGCTTCCTCAAGTTCCCAGCAAACAGGTATTCATATCATTAAGCAACCCTCTAACTCTATTTTCCCAGCTGTGAATAAACTGAAATGATGGGTCAAGGACTGGGTATTGTGGAAACCAAATACTCAGCTCCAGAAATAAGGATGAAGTATTTAGAACTATATGATATAATGCTGCAATTGCTTGTGCATTTCCTTTTGGTCATTTGCACATATAACTTATGGATATAATAGGGTCTATACCAGGGAAAAGGGAGGAAAAACAATATAGTTCAGTGTCAAGTGCACTGAGTTGGCAGCAATCAGGAGACAAGAGTCTTCATCACTACTATGCCATTCATTTATTTTATGAACTTGAGCAGGTTATTTAATCTTGCTCTGTTTTAATAACTTCCTATATAAATATATACTTGATAATACTTGTCCTACTTAACTGACAGCATTAAGGGGGAAGTGAAAAACTTATGAAGTTTGCAAAGATTTGCAAGCATTTACTGAAAGTTTTGCTTTGAGATTTTTGTTCCTTTTGCTCCTCCACCTCCTTTCATTCACTGTTGGGGGCCTTGTGAGTCACTATTAACCCTTCTCAGAAAAGGCCTGCCAGAAAAAGGATAACAATTTTTCCTTTTCTCTTTCTTCAGTATCTGAGAAGGCCTTCTTCCCCCCCAAAATTTTGAGTATCTGCCTATGCCACAGAATCTCAGAGCTTGTAGGGACCTTAAGGGTCTCTGGTCCAATCTTGCTACTGATGCTTGAGAAAACATTTGAGTGCTTATTGTGTTCTGTGACCATACTAAAGTAACCCTCCACTCTTCTCTACTTCCTCCAACGCCCATTCGTTTGCTGAAGGTAGAAGTGAATACAGTTTAGACATTTCTTATTGTCTTTAGTCACTAAATCCTGTGGCTTTTTCCTTGGAATATCATTTTTCTTAATTTATTTTTTAAATATAATTTATTGTCAAATTGATTTCATACAACACCCAGTGCTCATCCCAACAAGTGCCCTCCTCAATGTCCATAACTCAATTTCCCCTCTTCCTCACTCCTATTCACTTTCAGTTTGTTCTCAGTATTTGAGTCTCTTCTGGTTTGCCTCCCTCCCTCTCTGTAATTTTTTTGCCCTTCCCCCACTCCATGGTCTTCTGTTAAGTTTTCCCAGATCCACATATGAGGGAAAACATATAGTATCTGTCTTTCTCTGCCTGACTTATTTCACTTAGCATAAGTTCTTTCCACGTCCCTACAAATGGCCAGATTTCGTTCTTTCTCATTGTCAAGTAGTATATCATTGTATATATAAACCATATTTTCTTGATCCCTTCATCAGTTGATGGACATTTAGGCTCTTTCCATGATTTGACTATTGTTGGTGGAATATCCTTTTTAAGTCCTCTGCTAACATCCTCATTTTGGCCCACATCTCCTTGCTCTAATCTATTGTAAAACCTTCCTGGCTCTTCTCTCCCTCTCTTGGGTTTATAAATTACCATATTAGCTTCAGATCTCATGGTTTACAGTTGAAATGATATTATTATAGTGCTTTATTTTTTTTGTCAAACACCCTTTTTCCTAAGTATGTCTTTCCTACACAACCAAATTTAAATTCCTGGAAGGTTAAGTCCCTTGTTTGTATATGTCTTTAAAGCTCCTCCAGCATGCAGCAGGCACTAGGGTCCTTCATATGGATAATCAATAATATTTGCTTATTAATTAACTAATTAGGTGGGTGCCAAAAACTAATGTCTCTGAATTGATGCCAAAGTACAAGAGATCTGTAGTTCTGTAATATGTCCAAATACTATTATTTATTTGTGATTAAAGAGCAGAAATTATGAACTTATCTTCATCACTTTCCAGATGAGACTTAACAGGAATTTCATCTGTTGAAAGTCAGTGAAAATGCTCCAGTTTACTTCCCCCTCCCTTTACATTTTAAAAATAAATATATAAATTTCTTAATCCATACCAGATATAAGAGCAGTATATTAAAAAAGAGCAGTATAACTATCTCCACATGTTTTCATTGGATGCTAGCATCCCCATCATCATCATCATTTGAAACTAAGTGAGATATCCTTTAGTACATACTCAAAAAGATCTAGCACAGTATAAAAGCAAACCAAAATTTTTCCTCCCCCAGGATATGCCAAATTTAAGTCAAATCTTAAAAGAAGATAGCATTAAGTAGGCAGCAGAATTCTTTGATAACTCTAAGTATGTTTAGGGTTAGAGTCAGATCCCGTATGCATTCTGTATGTGTCCCATATCAGGTTAGGATTTTGACTCAAGTGTTTAATATGATTTTGGTCCTCTTCAGAGATATATCTGCCTTTAAACAACTCAGACATCCTATAGATGCAATTCCCGTTTCTTACCTCAGTTCCCACAATTAACAAGAATTTTCTAAGAGTAGTATACTCACTCTCCCCTCCCCCCCCCCAGTTAGGGTTTAAGTCTCAGACAATAGGTAAATTGGAAATTCACACAACTGATACTCTCTAGTTTTCTCTGTTCTTCAACACACTTCAAACCACACCCACACAGCTTATTAAAATCATTGTGTTTAGTTGGGGATGCTTGGGTTTGGGGGAGAGGTGCAGAAGGAGGCAGTACAATGATAAGAAAGAGGTTGAACCTTTGAAAATAGTACATTTTAGAATGATGATGGAGAGAAGAGACATGAAAAACAAATTGGCAATGTTAGTTCAGTTGCCATGGATGGAATGATGCTCAAATCCATAGTGTAGATTGTTTGGGAGCAAGTGTTGAGAGGGATGTGGTACTGAAGGGCTGGATGTGGGAGAAGAGCAGCAGGGGAGAGCTAGGCAGGAGATGAGAGCGGCCCTGGTGGCAGTCTGCACAGGGGAGGAGCCATGGTTAAAGCTGTAGGGAAAGCACATCTTGTGGTGACACACTGGTTGGGCTACTCAACTCTCTGTTGATTCCTGGCACAATATCTGAAAATTAAGCATTGGAGAATTGGGTATGGCTTTCTTTGACTTATGTAAAAATCAATACAAATAAGAAATGACTCTATCTTTGAGACCCTCTACCTTAAATGGTATAAATAGTTGCCAGTACACCCTGATGCTTGTTGGTGGGGGTGGGTTCTGTACTGGAGAAGCCCTCTGACCCACTGGATTCATCGTGTAGAGAGACCAAGTTATCAGCTGCATCCCTGTTCTGAGTCCAAATGTCACAGCTGTCGTGCCACTGAAACGCTATTCCATTGTGCCCATATTTATATCCTATATGCCATCAGAAGGGTTCAATGTGGAATTTCACATCTAACTTTTCACTCCTCACAATGACAGCTTTAGGGCTATGAGCCCGAAGGCACATTAGGTAGCAATTTGGCACTGTTCAGAGGCCACTTCTTCCCAAGTAGACTGCCTGGAGACAGGGGTAGGTGAGGTTTGGGTGACATTAAGTGAGCAGGGTACAGATAAAAGAAGCTTCCTTAGGAGACCAGGAATGCGGTCATCTCTACCACAGGGTCACTGTTAGCATTGGAAATCTAGAAAGTGAGATGTTACGCACAGTTTCAACTACCTCGGATCCACGTCGTCTCACCTCACCAGCATCTCTCAGAATGAGCGGCTGTGGCGCATGCGCACTAAGCCACACCCGCTCCCTACGGAGCCCTGCGTCTATCCGCGAGGCTTTGGCAGCAGCTCCAAATTACTCAGCAACGCCCCCCTCAACCGTCACCTCCCCCCACAATTCCGACCTCTGCAGGGCCTAGGCCTCTTTCCCAAGGTGCAAGTGTCCCTGGGGATCACCCAGACCTCCCTTTCTCCCTCTTCCCACAGGCCCCCTACCTCCCGGCCTCGGGTGTCCCTCGGCCGCTAGCCCCTCTCCCTGCCCACGCACCAGCACCTTACCCAATACAATGGGAGAGAGACGGGAGGGGGCCTCGGGTGCCAGGCAGGTCAGCTTTGCGTGCCGGCAGTCCGGCTCCTCAGCGACACGGTTACCGCTCCTGCTGCGTCCTCCGTCTCACTGGGGCAGCAAGAGCAGCTCGGACCTCAGTAGCCTGACAGCTGCCGCTCGCGCCCGCCACTGCAGCCGCGCAGCGTCTCGCGCCCGCGCCCGCCAGGGGAGGGGGCGGGGCCCGCGCCGCCTCCTCGTGCCCCTTTCTTGGAGCTGAAGACCTGGCATAGCGGCCTCCCGCCCTCGCGTGTCGAGAGCGTTCCCTGGCTCGCTCGTTTTTCTCTTATGTTCATGGTCCAGCCCTGGCCTTCCTTGTCCTCTACTCCTCCCTTCGCTGATTAGTAGGCACAATGACAGTGGCCCGTCAAATATTGCTCTCCCACTCAGCAAATCTGCAGCTTGGGGCCACGCCCCATTTCCTGCAATCCCCCTTCAATCTCATTTACCTTTCTTCCAAACCTACTTCTGCAGAGGATAGCACATAACATCCTCTGGTTTCGAATAATGCAGGGAAATACATGATCACAACGCATTACTAGGCCCTCTAGCTGAGCACTGCTCATGAAATTCTCTTGGCAGTCCAAAGGGAAAGGTTCATATTGGTAGTTCAGGCATAGAAGACACACTGCCCTTTATCCTTAACCTTTCTAGATGGCCATATAGAGAGAATCACCTGAGGTTTGTGGAAATGTTGCTGGGGTAGAACACAATGTTCCAAGTGTGCCTAGCCACCCAGCCAGTCCCTTCTTAACTTCTGTGGTCCTCTGGTACCTCCAACTAGTTTGTGATTGTTTCCCTTGAAACCAAAAGAGGATGGAGCTCCTGAGGTCAATTAGCCTGCACTCCAACTCTCTGTCAGTCAGATCCATCTCCGAAGCTTCCCTGATATTAGGACCTGCAGTTGTGTGGCACTGCTGCTCACTCACCATATGCCCCCTCAGAGTTCTCATCCATGCTCTCCCTCCATCTGGGCCACTGTCTATCTCTTCACAAATCAACGACTCAATCAATCCCACAGGCCCCAGCTTAAATGTCACTTCCTCAGGGTAAACTTTCTTAATAACCTTAGAATAGAGAATGTGCCTCGATATATTTTCTTGTGGCCTCCTGTCGCCTGCTGTACTTTTTCTTCATAATAGTATCCATTTATGATGAGATATTTAAATGTATGGTTATTTGATTGACAACTGCTTTCCTCCACTAAGCCATATTTTACCATAAAGTCAAGGACTGTGATTGTTTAGATTTACCATCATATCTCAGAGGCTACGTCAATGTTTATTATATAGGACGTGCTTGGAAAATATTTGTTTAATATGGATGAATGTTTTATCATCAAAAATTGTTATTTGAAAATAAAATGAGTGGATCTAATTGAATCCCTTGTGTTTCTACTTAAACTAGTCCTGCCCCCCTGAAACACCCTAAAACAAACTTCTGATAAGGAGATGTACTTAATCCTCCAAAAATTAATTTTTTACTCACACATTCCTATCTGTAATAAGAAATATTCTTCAGGCACTGTAGGCAATCCAAATTGGTTTTTCTTTTTATCACTATTTGTGAGAAGAGACTTTTCGAATCACTTTGTTAGCTGCTAATAAATAAACTAGTGAGATTTTTATTGTACCAAATCTATAGCTCATTTTGGGGAGGATTCACATTTAACAATAAGGAATGTCCTGATCCATGTACATGGTAGCCTTTCCATCTATTTAGGTCCTCCCTAATTTGTTTCAGCAATGCTTAATAACAGATATTATGCATATTTTAAAAATTTATCCCCAAGTGTTTATGCCTTGGAAAGCTATTATAAGTGGTATTTAAAAAATATTTTCCCCCTAAGACCCAGCAATAGCACTGCTAAGGATTTATCCAAGGGATACAGAAGTGCTGACACATAGGGGCACATGTACCCCAATGTTCATAGCAGCACTGTCAACAATAGCCAAATCATGGAAAGAGCCACCCAATGAGTGGATCAAGAAGACGTGGTATATATACACAATGGAGTACTATATGTCAATGAGAAAGAATGAAATCTGGCCATTTGTAGCAAGGTGGATGGACCTTGAGGGTGTCATGCTAAGCGAAATAAGTCAGGCAGAGAAGGACAGATACCATATGTTTGCACTCATAGGTATAACAGGAGAACAGGAGAAACCTAATGGAGGACCGTGGGGAGGGGAAGGGGGAAGGAGAGTTGGGGAGAGAGAGGGACGCAAAACCTGAGAGACTATTGAATGCTGAGAATGAACCAAAGGTTGAAGGGGGAGGGGGAAAGAGGAAGGGGGTGATGGTCATGGGGGAGGGCACTTGTGGGGAAGAGCACTGGGTGTTATATGGAAACCAATTTGACAGTAAACTATTAAAAATATTTTCCAAATGTTTATTATTTTCCAAAGTGGTTATACAGTGTCATATTTTACATATGTAGACATATAATTGATTTTTGTATGTTGACCTTCATCCTGTAGCTTTCTTAACTTATTAGTTCTTGTAGCTTTTTTTTTTTGTAGATTCTGTCTGTAGTTTTTACTACAAAAAATAGTCATGTTGTTTTTGGAAAATAAGCAGTTTTATTCTTTCTTTTCATTGAAAAAGAACTTTTCAGCATGGGCCCCAATATATGTATATGTATTTATAGATTATATATATCTACTACTGTGCATATATACTTTATACATTACATTATATTATATATACATTATAATGCATATACATTAAAAATACTCCAACATAGAGGAGGCCTGTGTGGCTCAGTTGGTTGAGCATCTGACTCTCGATTTCAGCTCAAGTCATTATCCCAGGGTTGTGGGATCAAGCCCTATGTCAGGCTCCATGCATGGAGCCTGCATAGGATTCTCTCTCTTCTCTCTCACGCACGCTTTCTCTTTTTCCCTCCCCTTCTCTCTCTCTTCCTTTACCCATCTCCTGTGCAATCTTCTTCTCAATCTCTAAAATAAAATAAAAACACTTCAACACAGAAACTGTAAAAGAATGAGAAAAAAATATGTTGATGTCTCAATGTTTTCTTTCTGCACTCCAATGAATTGTTTTGTGTACTGCTCAAAATCACAGTTCTTCATATTAGAGTCTCTCATCCTGAAGTGAATCTAGACTCTTTTTTCCTTTTCTCATAGATGCTACTTTCCGACAGTTTAATAATCTCTGAGAATCCTTCAAACCTACTTGCAAGTTTTAAGGAAATTTTAATTTCTAAGCTTGGTCACTCAGTTCTGTAGCCAGAAGCTCATACTGCTGAAGGCATTACAATTTGCAGAATGTGAGAACCCTTGGTGGTAAGTGAAATCCTATGTTAGTCCAAAGACTCCTAATTGCAAATCCTATATTAAAAGAATCTTTAGAGGCCGCTTGAAATGCAACTACCATTTACATAGAATAGAATCAATGTGACTACATTAGTTAATGAGGAAACAGTTCAAGGTGGGCAGCTTTAAGTTTCAAAGTAACTGCATTAGGTGCTGTTGTGGCTCTCAGACTGTACTGTTCCAAATGATCCATCATTGAGGTCTGTCAAACTATGCCCTTCATGAATAATGCTTCCATGCATAATGAAATAATTTAATCCTATCTTTATTACACAATTACAAATACACACACACACACACACACACACTCACATACATCACTTTTATACCAGAAATAGAAGCATAGTGTGGTCAATAGATAGGCAGCCAAACCAGGATTGTGTTTGGATACTGGAGAAAAAGTTACTTTTGTAAAGTGACACACACATGCAAAAATCAGCATTCAATGTATGGAATTTATTATCTCCGAAAGTCCCCAATCCTGATTCAGTTTTATTTATTTATTTAAAAAATTGTTTTGGTTATTTATTTTTGAGACATAGAGCACAAGTGGGGAAGGGGCAGAGAGAGAGAGAGGGAGAAACAGAATCTGAAACAGGCTCCAGCATCTGAGCTGCCAGCACAGATCCCGCTGCAGGGCTCAAATCCACGGACCGTGAGATCATGACTGGAGCTGAAGTTGGACACTTAGCTGACTGAGCCACCCGGGCGTCTCCCTGATTCAGTTTTAAATACATTGACCTGGGTTTAAAGAAGACACAATTGGAATGTGATTAATATAAAAGAAAAGCCCAATTTTGTTCATGAACAAAAGAGTTCCATGAAAGGTTCAAATAAATTAATAAACGCTGCATACTATTTCCCTTCCTGGAGAATTACATTGCATATTAAAAAATTAAAGGCTCTTGGAATTTCGCATTAAAGAAACATTTTTTTAAAAAGCCCAACATCTCCCAAATACCTTTGACCATAGATTCCAGATTCCTTTTATTTATGGAACTCCTGGTAACAGGACTGGTATACCTCAAAACCCAATTTGGCAACTGCTATCTTAATCAATTTTACAGCATTGTAATGTGATAGTAGGACATTGATTTGCCTGGCCACTCAGATTGGTTTGTAGTGGCATTTTGGAGAATTGTGCTGTGGAGGATTCCAAGTGCATCCAACTCAGTAGGAAAGAGTGATTAGTTAGTGATGACTACCATGGATGAAGCAATGTATTTGCCATCCTTGACCTAGGGTATTTATATGGCAACTGTACTGTTCATATTTTCAAGATAGTTCTGATCTTGAATATTTTGTTCTTTTGTCCTTATATTTACAGTAATATTTATGGTAGCATCTGATATTTTATTCATAAAATATAGTAGCCATAGATATGTAAAAAGGAAATTGGACGATAAGAATTTGTCAGTATTTACCTATCATTGTCCAAAGCAAGTCATTGGTTCTGGTGACACAGTATTCTTTTTTATCACTTGACTGGAGATAATCTTGTGGAACAGGGATACATAGCAAGTTTTTTCCATAGCCTGAAGGAAAGATCTCTGAAAACCATCCAATTATTGAAAGCCTCAGTATGAATTTAGTTTTATTATTTTAAAAACATGTATTTTCTTTTATAATTTACTGTCAAGTTGGTTTCCATATAACACTCAGTGCTCATCCCCACGAGTGCCCTCCTTCATGCCCATCACCCCCCTTCCCCTGTCCCACTCCCTCATCAGCCCTCAGTTTGTTCTCAGTATTCAAGAGTTTCTCATGGTTTGCCTCCCTCCCTCTTCCCAACTATTTTCCCCCTTCCCTTCCCCCAAGGTCCTCTGTTAAGTTTCTCATGTTCCACTTATGAGTGAAAACACTCATGGTATCTGTCTTTCTCTGCCTGACTTATTTCACTTAGCATAACAACCTCAAGGTCCATCCACTTTGCTACAAATGGCCAGATTTCATTATTTCTCGTTGACATGTAGTATTCCATTGTATATATAAACCACATCTTCTTGATCCATTCATCAGTTGATGGACATTAAAATTTTTTTTATGTTTTTTAATTTATTTTTGAGATACGGAGAGAGACACTGCAAGCAGGGGAGGGTCAGAGAGAGTGGAAGACACAGAATCCGAAGCAGCCTCCAGGCTCTGAGCTAGCTGTCAGCACAGAGCCCGACGCAGGGCTCAAACCCACAAACTGTGAGATCATGACCTGAGCCGAAGCTGGACGCTCAACCGACTGAGCCACCCAGTAGCCCCAGTTGATGGACATTTAGAATCTTTCCATAATTTGGCTATTGTTGGCAGTGCCGCTATGGACATTGGGGTACATGTGCCCCTATGCATCAGCACTTCTGTATTGCTTGGGTAAATCCCTAGCAGTGCTATTGCTGGGTCATAAGGGAGTTCTATCGATAGTTTTTGGAGGAAGCTCCACACTGTTTTCCAGAGCAGCTGTACCAGTTTACATTCCCACCAACAGTGTAGGAGGATGCCCATTTCTCCACACCCTCGTCAGCATCTATAGTCTCTTGATTTGTTCATTTTAGCCACTCTGACTGGCATGAAGTGGTATCTCAGTGTGGTTTTGATTTGTGTTTCCCTGATGATGAGTGATGTTGAGCATCATTTCATGTGCCTGTAGGCCATCTGGAGGTCCTCTTTGGAAAAGTGTCTGTTTATGTGTTCTGCCCATTTCTTCACCAGGTTATTTGATTTCTGGGTGTGGAGTTTGGTGAGTTCCTTGTAGATTTTGGATACTAGCCCTTTACCTGATATGTCATTTGCAACTATCTTTTCCCATTCTGTCCGTTGCCTATTAGTTTTCGTGATTGTTTCCTTTGCAGTGCAGAAGCTTTTTATCTTGATGAAGTCCCAAGAGTTCAGTTTGGCTTTCATTTCCCTTGCCTTTGGGGATGTGTCGAGTAGGAAATTGCTGTGGTTGAGGTCAAGGAGGTTGTTTCCTA
>NC_043717.1:69795871-69832686 GCF_006229205.1 Suricata suricatta
GTGTAAGAGAGTGGTCTAGTTTCATTCTTCTGCATGTGGCTGTCCAGTCCTCCCAGCACCACCTGCTAAAGAGGCAGTCCTTTTCCCATAGGATGCTCTTTACTGCTTTGTCAAAAACTAATTGGCCATACATTTGTGGGCCCAGTTCTGGGTTCTCTATTCTATTCCATTGGTTTATGTGTCTGTTTTTGTGCCAATACCATACTGTCTTGATGATGACAGCTTTGTAGTAGAAGCTAAAGTCTGGGATTGTGATGCCTCCCGTTTTGGTTTTCTTCTTGAATATTACTTTGGCTATTTGGGGTCTTTTGTGGTTCCATACGGATTTGAGGATAGTTTGTTCTAGCTTTGAGAAGAATGTTGGTGCAATTTTGATGGGGATTGCATTGAATGTGTAGATCGCTTTGGGTAGTAATGACATTTTCACAAAGTTTATTCTTCCAATCCATGAGCAGGGAATGTTTTTCCATTTCGTGGGGTCTTTTTCAATCTCTTTCATAAGTTTTCTGTAGCTTTCATTATATAGGTCTTTTACATCCTTGGTTACGTTTACTCCTAGGTATTTTACAGTTTTTCGTGCACTCGTGAAGGGGATCAGTTTCTTGATTTCTCTTTCCATTGCTTCATTTTTGGTGTATAGAAATGCAACTGATTTCTGTACATTGATTTTGTACCCTGCGAATTTACTGGATTCATTGATCAGTTCTAGAAGGCTTCTGGTGGTCTGCCCGGTTTTCCATGTAAAGTATCATGTCATCTGTGAAAAGTGACAGATTGACTTATTCTTTGCCGATTCTGATGCCTTTTATTTCCTTTTGTTGTCTTATTGCTGATGCTAGGACTTCCAGCACTAGCTTAAACAACAGTGGTGAGAGTGGACATCCCTGTCGTGTTCCTGATCTCAGGGGGAAAGCTCTCAGTTTTTCCCCATTGAGGATGATCTTAGCTGTGGGCTTTTCATAAACTGTTTTCATAATGTTTAAGTAAGTTCCTTCTATTCCAACTTTCTCAAGGGTTTTTATTAAGAGCAGTTGCTGTATTTTTCAAAGGCTTTTTCTGCATCTATCGACAGGATCATATGGTTTTTATCTTTTCTTTTGTTAATGTGATGTATCATATTGATGGATTTGCGAATACTGAACCATCCCTGTAACTCAGGAATGAATCCCACTTGATCATATGGATAATTCTTTCTATATGCTGTTGAATTCGATTTGCCAGTATCTTGATGAGTATTTTTGCATCTGTATTCATTGAGGATATTGGTCTGTAGTTCTCTTTTTTTGGTGGGTCTCTGTCTGGTTTGGGTATCAAGGTGATGCTGGCTTTTTAGAATGAGTTTGGAAGTTTTCCTTCTATTTCTATTTTTTGGAATAGTTTGAGAAGAATGGGTATTAGCTCTGCTTTAAATGTCTGGTAGAATTCCCCTGGGAAGCCATCTGGCCCATGGCTCTTATTCATTTGGGGATTTTTGATAACAGATTCAGTTTTTCACTGGTTATCGGTATATTCATGTTTTCTATCTCTTCCCGTTTGAATTTTGGCAGTGCATGTGCATTTAGGAATTTGCCCATTTCTTCTAGGTTGTCCAGTTTGTTGGCATATAATTTTTCATAGTAATCTCTGATGATTGCTTATATTTCTAAGTGATTGGTTGTAATAGATCCTTTTTCATTCATGATTTTGTCTATCTGGGTGTTCTCTCTTTTCTTTCTAAGGAGGCTGGCTAAAGGATTATCAATTTTGTTTATTTTTTCATAGAACCAACTCTTGGTTTCATTGATCTGCTCGACTGTTTTTTCGATTCTATATTGTTTATTTCTTCCCTGATCTTTATTATTTCTTTTCTTCTGCTGGGCTTGGGGTATTCTTGCTGCTCCCCTTCTAGTTCCAGTAGGTGCTCCATTAGATTTTGAATTTGTGCGTTTTCTAGTTTGTTGAAATTGGCCTGGATTGCAATATACTTTCCTCTTAGGACTGCCTTTACTGTGTCCCAGAGATTTTGGATTGTTGTATTTTCATTTTCATTTGTTTCCATATATTTTTTAATTTCTTCTCTAATTGCCTGATTAGCCCAATCATTCTTTAGTAGGGTAGTTTTTAACCTCCACATTTTTGGAGGTTTTCCAGACTTTTTCCTGTGGTTAATTTCAAGTTTCATAGCATTGTGATCTGAAAGTGTGCATGGTATGATCTCTATTCGTTTATCCTTATGGAGGTCTGCTTTATGCCCCAGTATGTGTTCTATCTTGGAGAATGTGCCATGTGCACTCGAGAAGAAGGTGAATTTCCTACCTTCAGGATGCAGAGTTTTAAATATATCTATCAATTCCATCTGTTTTTTATCCATTCTGCTACCCTGTGTCATTTGGTTGGAGCATTCAGTCCATTTACATTCAGTGTTATTATTGAAAAATGTGGGTTTAGATTCATTGTGTTCTCCCTAGAATTCATGTTTATAGTGGTGTCTCTGGCCCTTTTATCCTTAGCTGCTTTCAGAATTCTCTATCTTTCTATTTTGCCAGTTTCACTATGATATGCCGTGCCAAAGGTCAATTCAAATTACGTCTTAAGGGGTTTCTTTGTGCCTCTTGAATTTGAATGTATATTTCTTTTCCCTGATTTGGGAAATTTTCAGTTATAATTTGGTCTAGTATCCCTTCAGGACCTTTCTCCCTGTCTTTCTCTTCCGGAATTCCTATGATATGGATGTTGTTCTGTTTGATTGTATCACTCAGGTCTTGAATTCTCCTTTCCTGCTCCTGGATCAAATTTTCTCTCTTTTTTATACATCTCCTGACCCAGAAATTTTACACGGTTTCAGTTCTAGCAGCAGCGACCAACAGGTCTTATCTCACAAACAGACCAGAGCACATCTAGTTAAAATTATTCACATTTAGTTCAGGGACAAAATGCTGTCTGCAATAGCCAAAGAGAGCCTCTACAGATGACTGGCATGAAGGAAAAACTGGCCAAGACAAAACAGCAGTGCACAAGCAGTACACATTAGAGACTCTATCAGAAGTGCTAGGCCCTGGGGAACAAGGGACACCAAATCACAGGGCACTCCAGGACCTCTTCTTCATGAGTCCATTACATTCAATAACAGAAGGAGTAACTGACTTTCCTAACACATAGAAGCAGACCCAGAAACATAGACAAAGAATTAATCCCAAATGAAAGAAATAAACAAGGTCATGACAAGAGACCTAAGCAAAACAGATATAAGTAATATGTCTGATAGAGACTTTAAAGTAATGATCATAAAGATACTGAACTTCAGAAAAGAGTGGAAGACATGAGATCCTTGAAATAGAGATAAGGAATAACATAGCAGAGATAAAGGCTTTATAAATGAAATGAGAAACATGCTTGATGTAATGCACATCAGGCTAAAAGGAGCAGAAGAAATAATTAATGACCTAGCAGAAAGAGTAAGGAAAGTGATCAAGATGAACAAAGGAGAGAAAAATGAATTGTGCAAAATGAGAATAGACATAGGGAACTCAGTGGCTCTGTCAAACATTATAACATTCACATTATAGAAGTCCCAGAAGAAGAGAGAGAAAAGAGGCCAAAAATTCTAAGACATATTAGCTGAAAACTTCCTTAATTTGGGGAAAGGAACAGATTTCCAGATCCAAAGGCACAGAGAACCACCAACAAAATTTAAAAAAAAAACACTACGCGAAGACATTATAATCAAAATGACAAAATATAGTGACTAAGAAAACATTTTAAAACCAGCAAGAAAAAAAAGTTACATAAAAAGAAAATCCCATAAACCTGCAAGTAGATTTCCAGCAGAAACTTTCCAAGCCAAAAGAGAGTGGCATGATATATTTTGTTTGTTTGTTTTAAAATATTTTATTTTTTGTTTTAGAAATAGAGAAAAGAACAAAGAAAGAAAGAGAGAGAATCCCATGCAGGCTCCACACTCAGTGCAGAGCCCAATGCAGGGTTCAATCCTATGACCATGGGATCATGACCTGAGCCAAAATCAAGAGTCAGATGCTCAATGAACTGAGCCATCCATGTACCCCTGGCATGATATATTTGAAGTGCTGAATGGAAAAAAAAATTGCAGCCAAGAATGCTCTATCCAGTCATGTTATCATTCAGAATTGAGGCAATATAAAGAGTTTCCAAGACAAACAAAAACTAAAGGAGTTCAGGAACACTAAATCAGCCCCACAAGAAATATTAAAAGGGACTTCTTGAATGGAAAGGAGAGACCAAAAGTGGCAGTATGGAGGTAGGAAACAAAAGCAAGGAAAATGAAAATGAGTATTTCTCTAATAAATCAGTCAAGGGAAGAGTTTGTGGGAAGAGTTAAGATTAAAGCACAGTAGGAGGGCTCTAGGTTTGTCTTGTCCCTCAAACACAGCTAGAAAACTATCAAATCATTCTAAATACTCAGGAAATTAACCCGATGATTGATAGAACAAACTGCACAACTAGAGGGAGAGAAAAGGGCCCTTGGAGATAGGTAGAAAGTGTGGAGACATGGTTGGGGAAGAAATGATTTGTGGGTGCTGCAGGGGGGAGGGAGTTCTATTTGTAGAGAAAGGTGAGAGAGAGTGGAAATACACAGGGATAGGTACAGGAGAACACTTCCTCAAAGCCATTGGCTGGCAAAAGGAGTCGGGCTGATTTTCATGAGTTTTTGCAACCAGTGGGTCTCAAACACTGGAGTTTCAGAGGTCCCAGGGTTGGCTATGATAGAGAAATGAGGACATTGCCTTATGACTAGAGTGGAGGAAAGCAAAAAACCCCAGGGAAAGCTGTGAGATATGAAGATTGCCTAAGGGGCACAGGAAGAGACTGGTTGAACTCACATTAAAATCAACAAAAGCAGGCCAACACAAAGAACATATTATAGTTATATTTGCAAAAGATAGAGATAAAGGAAAAAATCCAAAAAGCAGCAGGACAAAAGTAGTTCTTAACTTACAAAGGAAGACCAATAAGGTTAGTAGCAGATCTCTCCACAAAAACATGGCAAGCCAGAAGGGCGTGGCATGATATATTCAACAGGCTGAATAAGAAATGTCTGCACTAAAGAATATTCTACCAAGCAAGCCTATCATTCACAATAGAATGAGAGACAAAGAGTTTCCTAGACAAAAAACTAAAGGATTTTATGACCACTAACCAGCCCTGCAAGAAATATTTAAGGGGACTCTTAGACTGAGCAAGAAAGACCAAAATAGACATATTAAAAAGGAACAGAGAAAACCTCTAGAAACAATGACAAAATAAGTAATAAAAATGGAACTTAATACCTATCTCTCAATAAGCACTCTGAATGTAAATGGACTACATGCTCCAATCAAAAGACATTGGGTATCAGAGTGGATAAAAAAAATAAATAAAAACAAGATCTGTCTATATGCTGCCTGCAAGAGACTCATTTTACACATAAAAACAACTGCAGATTGAAAGTGAGGGGATGGAGAAATATCTATCAAGCAAATAGATGTCACAAGAAATCCAGAGTAGCCATATTTACATCAGAAAAACTAGATTTCAGAGGCATCTGGGTGGCTTAGTCGATTAAGCATCCAACTTTGGTCAGGACATAAACTCACGATTCATGACTTCAAGCCCCATGTTGGGCTCTGTGCTGACAGCTCAGAGCTTGGAGCCTGTTTTGGATTCTGACTGTCTGTCTGCCTCTCTGTTTCTCTCTTTAAAAAATAAACGAACATTAAAACAAACTAAAAAATATAGAAAAACTAGATTTTAAACCAAAGACTGTAACAAGAGATGAAGAAGGGCACTATATCATAATAAAGGGAACATCCCAAAAGACCTAACAACTTTAAATATTTACACCCCCAACTTGAAACACATAAATATATAAATCAATTAATAACAAACATAAAGGAACTAATGGACAACAGTACAATAATTGTAAGAGACTTTAACACCCCATTTACATCAATGGACAGATCATCTAAGCAGAAAATTAACAAGGAAACAGTAGCTTTGAATAATACACTAGACCAGACAGACTTAACAGATAAATTCAGAATATCCTATTCTAAAACAGCACAGTACACATTCTTTTTGAATGCATGTGGAATATTCTCCAGTATAGATCACATACTAGGTCACAAATCAGGCCTCAACAAGTACAAAAAGATTGAGATCATACCATAAATCTTTTCTGATTGTTACGTCATGAAACTTGATATCAACCACATGAAAACATTGGGGAAGACCACAAAACATGGATGTTAAACAACATGTTACTAAACAATAAATGAGTCAACAGGAAATCAAAAAAGAAATTTAAAAAAACACATGAAGACAAATGAAAATGAAAACATGACAGTCCAAAACCTTTGGGATGCAGCAAAAGCAGTATTAAGAGGGAATTATATAGCAATATAGGCCTACCTCAAGAAACAAATATCTCAAATAAGCAACACAACTTTCCACCTAATGAAGCTAGAAAAAGAACAACAAAAGAAGTGTAAAGTCAGCAGAAGGTAAATAATAAAATTAGATCATAAATAAATGATATAGAAACAAAAACAGTAGGATATATCATTGGAACCAGGAGCTGGTTCTTTGGGAAAAAAATTAATTGGGATGCCTGAGTGGCTCAGTCCATTAAGGGTCTGACTCTTGATTTTGGCTCAAGCCATGATCTCACTGTTAATGAGTTCAAGCCCCACATTGGGTTCTGCACTGTCTGTTCGGATCCTGTTTGCGTTTCTCTCTCTGTCTCCCTCTCAGAATAAATAAAAATTAAAAAGTTAATGAAATTGATAACCTTCTAGACGGACTTATCAAAAAGAAAAGAGGAAGGACCTAAATCAGCAAACTATTGAATGAGAGAGGGAAACTACAATGAACATCACAGAAATACAAACCATTGTAAGAGAATATTATGAAAAAATATATGCCAACAAGTTGGGCAATCTGGAAGAAATGGATAATTTCCTAGAAACATACAAACTACCTGAACTGGAAAAGGAACAAATAGAAAACTTGACCAGACCAGTATCCAGCAACGAAATTGTATCAGTAATAAAAAAAATCTCCCGGGAAACAAAAGTCTAAGACCAGATGGCTTCACAGGTAAATTCTGCCAAACATTTAAAGAAGAGCTAATCCCTATTCTTCTCAAACTCTTGCTAAGAATAGAAATGGAAGGAAAACTTCAAACTCCTTCTATGAGGCCATCATTACCTTGATTACAAAATCAGAGAAAGACTCCACTAAAAAAAGAGAACTGCACACCAATATTTCTGATGAACATGGCTGCAAGAATTCTCAGCAAAATACTAGTAAATTAAATCCAACAGTACATTAAAAGAATCATTCACTACAATCAAGTGGGATTTAATTCTGAGTTTCAAGGGTGGTTCAATATTTGCAAATCAATCAATGTGATACATCATATTAATAAAAGAAAGGATAAGAACTATATGATCCTCTCAAAAGATGCAGTAAATACATTTGCCAAAGTACAGCATCCATTCTTGAACAAATCCCTCCACAAAGTAGGGATAGAGGGAACATACCTCAACATAATAAAGGCCATATCTGAAAACCCACAGATAAATAAATCACCTTAAGTGGGGAAAAACTTAGAGCTTTTCTCTAGAGTCAGGAACAAGACAATGGGAACACTTACTAATGTGATTTAGCATAGTACTGGAAGGCTTACCCACAGCAATCAGACACCAAAAAGAAATAGAAGGCATCCAAAACAGCAAGGAAGAATTCAAACTTTTACTCTCTGCAGATGACCTGATATTCCATGTAGAAAACCTGAAATGTTTCACCCCAAAATTGCTGGAACTGATAAACAAATTCAGTAAAGTTGCAGACGTAAAATCCATCTAAAGAAATGTGTTGCATCTCTATACACCAATAATGAAGCAACCAAAAGAGAAATCAAGGAATCAATCTTATTCAAAATTGCTCCAAAAACAATTAGATACTTAGAAAAAAAAACTAAAAAAGGTAAAAGATCTGTACTCTGAAAACTATAGGACACTTATGAAAGAAATTGAAGGTGACACAAAAAATGGAAAAACATTCCATGCATTAAATACATTTGCCAAAGTACAGCATCCATTCTTGAACAAATCCCTCCACAAAGTAGGGATAGAGGGAATATACCTCAACATAATAAAAGCCATATCTGAAAACCCACAGATAAATAATATTACCTTAAGTGGGGAAATAAATTCCATGCACATGAATTAAAAGAACAGATATTGTTTAAATGCCTATACCATCCAATGAAATCCACACATTTTAATGCAATCCCTATCAAAATACCACAAGCATTTTTCACAGATTTAGAAGAAACAGTCCTAAAATTTATATGGAATCAGAAAAGACACTGAATAGTCAGAGCAATTTTGAAAAAGAAAACTAAAGCTGGAGGCATCACAATTCCAGACTTCAAGTTATATTACAAAGCTGTAGTAAACAAATCAGTATTGTACTGGCACAAAAACAGACACTTAGATTAACGAAACAGAATAGAAAACCCCAAAATAGTCTGACAACGATATGCTCAACTAATCTTCAACAAGTAGGAAAGAATATCCAATAACAAAAAGACAGCCTCTTCAAATAATGGTGTTGAGAAAACAGGACAGTTACATGCAAAATAATGATACTGGACCACCACTGTCTTATACCATACACAAAAATAAACTCAAAATCAATTAAAGACCTAAATGTGAGCCCTGAATCCATAAAAATCCACAAAGCGAACACAGGCAGGGACCTCTTTGACATCGGTTGTAGTAACTTTCTTTGAGGTTGGCTGTAGTAACTTCTTTCGAGATAAGTCTCCTGAGGAAAGGAAAACAAAAGCAAACATAAACTATTGGGATTACATCCAAATAAAATGTTTTGCACAATGAAGGAAAGAATCAATAAAACTAAAAGGTAATTTAAAGAATGGGAGAAATTTGAAAATGCCATAACCAATAAAGGGTTACTGTCCAAAATATATAAAGACCTGATAAAACTCAATGCCCAAAACCCAAATATTCCATTTTAAAATGGGAAGAAAAACATTAGCTGATAAGTCTGCAAAGAATGCGTACAGATGGCCAACTAACACATGAAAATATGCTCATAATTTATCATCCAGGAAATGGTAACCAGAACTACAATGACATATCAGCTCATACTTGTCAGAATGGCTAAAATTAGCAACACAAGAAACAACAGGTTTTGGCAAGGATGTGGAGAAAGAGGAATCCTCTTCCACTGTTAGTAAGAATGTAACCTAGTGCAACCACTGTGGAACACACTATGATGGCTCCTAAAAAACAAAATAGAACTACCCTATGATTCAGCAATTGCATTAGGTATTTACCAAAACGAGTCAACAATACAGATTTGAAGGGTGTACACGCATCTCGAAGTTTATAGCAGCATTATCAACAATAGCCAAACTATGGAGAGAGGCCAAATGTTCATGAACTGATGAATGGATAAAGAAGATGGTGTAAATATACACAATGAAATATCACTCAGCCATCAAAAAGAATGAAATCTTGCCATTTGCAATGACATGGATGGAGCTAGAATGATTTATGATAAGTGAAATAAGTCTGTCAGAGAAGGACAATTACCATATAACTTCAGTCATACGTGGAATTTAAGAAAAAAAAATCCAGATGAACATATGGGAAAGGGGGGAGAGAGAAAAGAGAGGGAAACAAACCACAAGAGACACTTGATAGAAAACAAGCTGAGGGTTGATGAAGAGAGGTGGGTGGGAAATGGGCTAGATGGGTAATGGGCATTAAGGAGGGCCCTTGTTGTGATGAGCACTGGGTGTTGTATGTTAGTGATGAATCATTGGATTCTACTCCTGAAACCAATGTTGCACTGCACATTAACTAAATAAAGTTTAAGTTAAAAAAGAAAAAGAAATAAAATCAAAACCACAAAAAAATGACAGGTGCTGATGAGCATATGGAGAAAAAGGAACCCTCGTGCACTGTTGGTGGGAATGCAAACTGGTGCATTCCTCAAAAAGTTAAAAATATAACTGGGGCACCTGGGTGGCTCTATCTTTCAAAAATAAATAAATGTTAAAAACTCTTTTTAAAAAGTTAAAAATAGACCTACTTTATGATCCAGCAATTGCACTACTCAATATTCACACATAGAGTACAAAAACACTAATTCAAAGGGATACATGCACCTCTATGTTTATAGCAACATTAACTACAATAACCAAACTGTGGAAGTAGCCTAAGTGTCCATTGATAAATTAAGGATAAATTTATCCAATTTATGTTAAAGTTGAAATAGTCCATCTTCTTAGTCTATGTCAAATTGTTTTGTGGCTGATTTCCATTAGAGTTCGTTTAAGCATGACATTGATTTCCCAGAAATCTAAGAACCTTTGAGCTGTGGTTCACCCAATTTATGCTCAGGAACTTCTTCCTGAAGAACTTAAATATTCCCTTATTCATCTTGTCTTTCATCACCATTAAGTCATCTTCATATAAACATCACTTTCATAAAAATGGATCCCTAGAACTCATATTTTACAGATGAGGAAAGTGACACTCAGAGAAGCTATTAAATTCACCCAAGATCACAGAGCTGTTCAGTGTCAGGGTCAAACACAGATCAATTAAGCACTTAACTTCATCCAGGACAATGCATTCACTGATGGGGATACAAAGATACAAAAGACTTGGTCTCTGTCCTCAAGAAAGATTAGTCCTTCATATTCCAAAATAGGCTAAATAAGTCAGGCAGTCAGAGAAGGCTGGGACATCACTAATGTCACGTGAACTTCATTAGAGAAAATTCCTTTTAATTTTGACTCCTGTATTTATCAAAATAGTCCTTGGGACTGTGGCAAGAGAAAGAGAGATCGCAAACTATTGTCCTAGAAACCTCTTTTGCTTGGTCAGCATAACACTTAAATTTTCTTCAATTGTCAGTTAAAAATGTGACGAGTTCACATTTAAATATCTAAATTTCTGTATTCTTTTGGGGGAAAAAATCCAAAGATCTGGCCTTATTAGAATAATGCTCCCATGTGGCAATATTTCTCTGGGAGTGAGGAGCTGCTGCCTACTTTTTATGGGCTTGGGCTAGCAATTTTCATAGTTCCTACCCAGTTTCTTGCATGCACTCTTACTGCCTATCCAAGCGCTGAAGTATTTCAGTTTGCTAACCCTGCCAACTGATTTGTAGGGCTACCAAATTGTTTTCTGAACTATGCCTGACAGCAGATGGCAGCATTAAGCCATTTAATTTCATTTTCTCCTATAAGTAGCAAAGAGAATCTACAGCAACATTGACATCAGGGGCTTTTTTTTTTTTTTTTTGACTTTTTTTTTTCCATAATATTTTATTGTCAAATTGTTTTCCATACAACACCCAGTGCTCTTCCCCTCAAGTGCCCTCCACCATCCCCACCAAAAGACTAAGGTCAATAGATTTTGGTAGAGCCACATTTTGACAAAGCAACTGGTGGGAAAGGGATTTAGTGCTGCTAGTGAGAAGCGACTTATTGTGTGCTGTAAGAACCTGTAAGGCATGAGCGGAACAAACAAAAAATCCTGAAACTGAGAGATAGGGCAAACTGGTTTGCAGACAGTACTTGAGGACGCTCTTCCTCACACAAAATATATACAAAAAATTAGCTTAAGATGAATAATAGACCTCAATATAAGACATAAAACTTTAAAACTATTAGAAGAAAACACAGAAGTCAGTCGTTGTTTACTTTATACATATATATATATAAAGCATATATATATATATATATTTTAAATATTTATTTATTTTTGAGAGAGACATAGTGGGGGGGGCAGAGAAAGAGGGAGGCACAGAATCCGAAACAGTCTCCAGGCTCTGAGCAGTCAGCATAGAGCCTGACGCAGGGCTCAAACCCATAAACCGTAAGATCATGACCTGAGCTGAAATTGGACACCTAACTGACTGAGCCACCCAGGCATCCTATTTTTATTTTTTAAAATATTGATTGATTGTTTTTTATTAATTTTTAATTTTTAAAATTTAAATCTAAGTTAGTTAACATATAGTGTAATAATGATTTCAGTAATGGAATTTAGTGATTCATCACTTACATATAACACCCAGTGCTCATCCCAACAAGTGCCCTCCTTAATGCCCCACACCCATTTAGCACACTACTCCCCATCCCCCACCCAGCACCTATATCAGTAACCCTCAGTTTGTTTTCTGTATGTAAGAGTCTTTTATGATTTGTCTCCCTCTCTGTTTTTAGATTACTTTTGCTTTCCTTCTGTAATATTCACCTGTTTTTTTCTTAAATTCCACATATGAGAGAAATCATATGATATTTGTCTTTCTCTGACTGACATTGTTCGCTTAGTATAATACACTCTAGTTTCATCCACAGTGTTGTAAATGGCAAGATTTCATACTTTTTCATTGCTGAGTAATATTCCCTTTTATATATACCACATATTCTTAATTCATTCATCAGTCGATGGACATTCAACAAATAGAGCAACCCAGGCATCCCTACCAACTTTTCTTATATCTGCATGTCATTTATATCTCTTGTACGAATTTCTTTTGTGTATTCTTTCTGAATTTGTTATTGGTATCCTCTTTATTCATTACTGGGTTTTAAAAGTGTTTATGTGGGGTCACCTGGGTGGCTCAATCAGTTAAGTATCACACTTTTGATTTCTGCTCAGGTCATGATCTTACAGTTTGTGGCATCTGGCCGCATTGGGCTCTGTGCTGATAGCACAGATCCCGCCTGGGATTCTCTGTCTCTCTTTCTCTTTGCCCCCTCTCCCACTCTCATGGTCTCTCAAAATAAGTAAACATTAAAAACAATAAGTGTTTATATGATAGCAATATATTACTATTCATCTGTCCCTTATATTGCATTTTGGTCAGTCATTTAAATTTTTTTATTCATTGCATTTTATACACATTTTGATGTTGTCAAATATATAACATTGCATATGGTTTCTTTTTTATTCTTAGAATAAAGAATTTCCCCACTTTATGTTCAAATACTCACCCATCATTCTTCCTATTTGTTGAAAAAATATTTAAACTTCTACTCTGTATGTAATTAATTGATATATATGGTGAGAAAGGAACTAAATGTTTTTTTTTTTACCAAATAATATGCCAATTAGTCCAGTATTACTTATTGAATAATAGATCTATTCATTTCCCATACTAAAATGACATATTTGTTGTATAGAGCACTCATTTAACTCCATATCTCTTTCTGGGCTTGTTATTCTTTTGCTGTGAACTGTCTGGCTCCAGTGACTTTACAATTATTATAGTTCTATAATATATATAAGATCTGATTGTATATGTTTTTCCTTAATAATCTTACTTAAAACTTTAGCTATTCTTTCTGGTTTATTATCTCTTATGACCTTTAGATGTATTTTGTTCACTTCCCAAAGTAAAATCCAATTGTGATTTTGATTGGAATTATGGTACATTTATAGATTAAAGAGAGATTAATTGATATCTTTATAATATTTGGACTTACTATACAGAAACATTATATGGCTCTCTGTTATTTAAATTTTTTTTTAAAAAGATATGTCCTCAGGACTCAATTTTAAAAATGCCCTGTAGACTAGGACAGACAGCTTGCATGTAAAACCTGTATCTTCATGTTGAGGATTAGTCTGTTCATTATCTGACTTGATGGAGCAATTTGACAACTGCAAACACAAGGAAAGAAATAGCATGAGAAAATTGGTAAAGCTCTTTCAACATTTAGCCCCCGGTGTCCTTCAGATGTTCACAGTTGCACATATCATTCTAGGTAACTTTGGGCTTTTTATCCTGACAAAGGCACCCTGCCTGAGTTTTATTACTGTTATGGAAGAACCTGGAGTCTCCCTTGTGAATAGCAATATGTCAACACTCTACTAATTAGAAGAGATGTTACAACTAAAAAGAGCTAGAAAAGGGCTGGGATTTCAAGCAGAGACCTAATTTTAAAGTACAAAATGTAGCCAGAAAAGTCTTAAGTGATAAGATTCTCTAGCTTGGTTGTTGGATTCTCAGACCCACCCTCTCAGTGCCACACACACACACACACACACACACACACACACACACACAGTTTGCTGTTTGAGATGTTGAAGTAGGAAAAAAAGATGTAACTTGCATTACTGTATCAGTTCATCTTATTTGAAAATTGGAGATGTTAAAAAAGATTCTTTATGCAATTAGGGAAATACAAGCATTATTGACCTGATGTCCTTTGGAGATAAGTTGGAAGTGATAAAACCCAAATTCTGAAGTAAATAGGCAGCAATGGTAGAGGTCATATTAATGGTTACTTCAAAGAATAGAATTACATTGACCATATTAGTTTGGTTTTGTATTGGGGGCTATAATTAAGCTCATTAGAGGACTCTAACCTCATCAGACTATTACTATAATAGGTGAGGTAGAGTTTATAGTAGTTTTCACTCTATGCAAATAAGTATCAGGATTGCTATTGGATCGCTATAATACCATTATATAAGTATCAAAGAATAGGTCTGGTTTAAAGGGGACAGAGAGATAGGACTACTAGAATGGTGGAGTAAGGACCTCCATAAATCAGGATGAATCTTGAAAACAGTATGCAAAGTGAAAGAAACCACTCCTAAAAGATCACAGATGTATGATTCCATTTGTATGAAATATCCGGGATATGAAAACCTGTAGAGAAAGAGACTACTACCTACCTCAGATTTCTTCTAATAATTAACTGATTTCCTAGGCTTAAGGCAGGGCATTGGGGACATGGGTAGTGATTGCACTTGATCTTAGCCAAAAGGCCAAGAAGCGATGGGTAGTGATTGCATACATGTAGGTTTCCTTTTTGGGGTGATGAAAATTTTCTAAACTTAGACTGTGGTGATGGTAAATATGGTAAAAACTACTGAATTGTACATGTTAGGTAAATTTTATGGCATGTTAATTAAATGTCAGTAAAACTTTAAAAATTTTTCTTATTTAATTATTTTTAAAAATTACATCCAAGTTAGCATATAGTGCAACAATGATTTCAAAAGTAGATTTATTAATGCATTTTACCCATTTAGCCCATTCCCCCTCCCACAATCCCTCCAGAAACCCTTTATTTGTTCTCCGTATTTAAGAGTCTCTTGTATGTTTGTTTCCCTCCCTGTTTTTATACCATTTTTGCTTCCCTTTCCTTATGTTCATCTGTTTTGTATCTTAAAGTCCTCATATGAGTGAAGTCATATGTTATTTGTTTTTCTCTGACTAATTTTGCTTAGCATGATACCCTGTAGTTCCATCTACGTAGTTGCAAGTGGCAAGATTTCATTCTTTTTGATTGCCGAGAAATACTCCATTGTATGTATGTATGTATATATATATATATATATATATATATATATATATATATACACCAAATCCTCTTTACCCATTCATCCATCAATGGATATTTAGGTTCTTTCCATACTCTGGTTATTGTTGATAGTGCTGCTTTAACATTGGAGTGCATGGGTCCCTTTGAAACAGCACACCTGTATCTCTTGGATAAATACCTAGGAGTTCAATTGCTGAGTTGTAAGGTAGTTCTATTTTTAATTCTTTGAAGTCTTAGCCTCAGCAGATAGACAACATAAAGAAATAAAAGGCATCCAAATTGGCCAGGAGGAGGTCAAACTTTCACTCTTTGCAGATGACATGAGACTCTATATGGAAAACCCAAAAGATTCCACCAAAAAACTTCCAGACTGATCTAGGAATTCAGCAAAGTGGCAGAATATAAAATCAATACACAGAAGTCGGTTGCATTCCTATACATCAATAATGAAGCAACAGAAAGAGAAATCAAAGAATCAATCCCATTTACAATTGCACCCAAAACCATAAAATACCTAGGAATAAATCTAACCAAAGAAGTGAAAAATCTATACATTGAAAACTATAGAAAGCTGATGAAAGAAATTGAAGAAGACACACAAAAAATGAAAAAATATTCCATGCTCCTAGATAAGGAGAACAAATATTGTTAAAATGTCAATACTACCCAAAGCAATCTACGTATTCAATGCAATCCCTGTCAAAATAACACCAGCATTATTCACAGAGATAGAACAAACAATCCTAAAATTTGTATGGAACCAGAAAAAACCCAATACTCCTTTGGGACGCATTCTGAAAAATTGAGATGATTTTGATCCACAAACTCTGAAGAAAAACTCATTTTCTTTTTTAAAAAATTTTAGTGTTTGTTTATTTTTGAGAGAGAGAGACTGAGTGCAGGGCCTGAACTCAGAAACCATGAGATTATGATCTGAGCTGAAGTCAGACGCTCAACCGACTGAGCCATCCAGGCACCCTGTGACTCATTTTCTTTTGCACTAAGGCTTGGCCCCAGTATCAATTGGAGTAAAAAACCCTGGCTGCTAGAGGGAAATAACAACTATAGTACTATCCTACAATTGGACTTGTCTTGAAAACATAAAGGGAAATGGGGAGAAGTGTACTATGTTCAATATTTCGGGGGCTTGTGAAAAAATCGAGACATATGTAAGCAACGTAAGGTCAATCCTGACTTGCTTGCAACCTTTCCCAAAGTCCAGCAATCAGGAGGAGAAACAATTAAGGGTCCCTCGCCTGTACCCAAAGCAGGCCTAGAGAAGGAGGAAGGAGGGAAGTCTTCCACCTCAACCTCCTTGGGTCCTCGATCTATATACCCAGACTTAAAAGTGAGAACTTTTTCTCCCTGCTGCTCACCTTATGCAAGCCCTCCCTATAATGTAACAGGCATGTTTCCCCTACCAGAAGCTAGAGTTCAGAAAGTGGGGACGCAGGGAGGCACCACTATGATAAGATTATAAGTACCTTTGGGGTGCCTGGGTGGCTCAGTCAGTTAAGTGTCTGACTTCGGCACAGGTCATGATCTCACAGTTCGTGGGTTCGAGCCCCGTGTTGAATTCTGTGCTGAGGCTCAGAGCCTGGAGCCTGCTTTGGATTCTGTGTCTCCCTCTCTCTCCGCCCCTTCCCTACTCATGCTCTGTTTCTCTCTGTCTCAATAATAAAAAATAAACATAAAAAATTTAAAAAAAGACTACAAGTACCTTTTTCATTATAAGATTTAAGATAGGTAAAAGGATATCTAAGTAAATTTCCTGATGATCCAGATAAGTATATAGAGGCTTTTCAGAATATTACATATGTTTCTGAGTTGATCTGGAATGATATAAAGCTTTTGTTGATTCAGACTCTTAATGAGACAGAGAATCATGGTGTTCTGGCAGCAGCTGAGAGATCAGGAGACAAGCAACTCATTATTAACAAGGGACTGGAGGTCCTACAGGGGACTTCCTGTTGTCTATTGTAGCCCAGGCAGTCCATCCCAAGATCCTAATTAAGACTATGACCATCCCAGTAAGAAATGGTATCACCACCACTTCCAAGCTTGTGTTTTGGAGAAATTAGGAGATCTAAGGTTATGCCCTTAAATTATGCTAAATTAGCCACTATTTTATAGACATAGGGCAAGAGCCTGGTGGCCTTCCTGGAAAGGTTAAGGTTAAGTAAACGGCTATCTCCCCCGATATCCCTTGAGGCTGAGGTGAGTCCAAAGCACAAATGTGTCACACAATCAGCCCCAGATATTTAGAGAAATCTAAAAAAATTGGCAGTTGGCCTGGAAAGGATCCTGGAGGAGCTCTTGCCAGCTTCCAATCAGGTATATTACAACCAAGATCAAGAGGAGAATAAGGAACAGGAAAGGAGGCTTAAGAAAAAACTGGAGGCCTTAGTTGTGGCCTTATGTACTATGTCAGACCAGACTTCCCAAGGTCCTGGTATAAAGTACCATTTATGAGAATGTCCTCAGAGGGACAACTGAAGTCAAAATCCTGTAAGCCATGCCCCTTGTGTGGAAACAGCCACTGGAAAATCTGAATACCCTTGGGACCTCTATCTATGAGTGCTCAGATAACCAATGTTCCCGAAAGGGACTGACAGGGCCCGGGGCTCTTTACAAGTGGCTCCTCCAAGCCAACTACCTATCGGAAAGTCAGAACCTTGGGTATAGCTCTGGATATAGAAGGAAAACCGGTTGATTTCTTTTCTTGTCACCTTTTCTGTCCTCCTTTCCATTCCCAGCCAACCATCGTAATGTAGCATGTCAATTAGAGGCATCTCCAGAGAACTTATAATTAAATTTTTCTCTCAGCCACTGGGGTGCATATGGAGAGACTCGATTTTTTCACATTATTTTTTGATAATGTCAGATAGCCCCAACTTCCTTGCTAGGAAGAGACATTATGACTAAATTAGGGACTAGAGTGCTATTAGCTCCAGGGCAGATAAACAATTGCCTAAACTGATAGTAATCTGGATATCAAAGGTCAATCTTTCCTTGAGGTAAAATTAAATACACCTCATGGAGTTGTTCCAATGGAAATTGGACGACCAAAGGATGATTTGAGAATTGAGAACCCAAAACTAGTTCAGGTGCTTAATTATTCTAACCAACAATATCAAAAGATCCAAATAAATATGGAAGAGAGAGAAAATCTATAGTTAGATTAATTAAAAAATATATGACCAGACATATCATGGACTTTTTGGATGGTTGCAATGCGTCTTTCCATCCTATGGTGTGACCTCCTTCCTAGGAGGTATTGCATTTGGAATATTAATGCTTGTTGGTCTAATATTCTTTTAGTATGTCAATTGTAGAAGCCATCGCATATGCCAGAAAACTAAGACATCCAAGAAAACATTGTGAGTCCACATGTTCCAAATACCCTCCCATTATATTGGACCTCTGGATCAACCTCTAAACCTGCCCTGACTGCCATTTCCCTGTCATTGCCCACTTTCAGCAGGAAGTAGTGAACATCGGTCGTCGTCCCTGTTCCTAATGGCAGTTAGTAGTCACATGTTCAGAGGGGGGACTATGATAGGAAAATATAAGATTCAGTAGGCAGAGAAGGAAAGATTAGGACCTGAGGTTGCTGGGTGGGGAAAAGACATATTTTGGAGCAATACCGGGAGCATCTGACCACAGCAAATTTTCTTGTGCATAAGGTACCTCTTAAGAATAACAGACACCACCTACTCAGGTTCCCTTCTGGAATTTGACAAAATGCTTAACTAAAAATAAGTGGACCGACCATAAAACATACGAACCACAGGGAATGATATGACCATAGACTACCCCTCATACAATGGAATTGAGCCAATATGGAATGGACAAACCAACACCCAGGGTTATCAAGCCAATAAGGGTAGTACCTGAGAAGGAATGAGGGGGAAAGGAGGGCTGACCAGAACCTTATAAAACAAAGACTCCTGCCTATAGTCACAGGCATTCATTTTCTTTTTTTTTTAATAATAGTTTATTGTCAAATTGGTTTCCATATAACACCCAGTGCTTCCCCCACAAGTGCCCCCCACCATCACAAGCATTCATTTTCTAGTGTCTCCACTTTGTAAAGAGAGCTTTCATAATATTCTTCCTTTCTGATCTTAAAGTCTAATAAGCTTTTGCCTGCTACTTATTTTATGTTGTGTTTACTTCTTCATTCTCCAAAGCAGCAAGACAATGAACCCAGGCATTGAGGTAAAAAAAAAATCCTGCAACAACTGCACACTCTCCCCTGTGTGTGTACCTGCTGTAGTGTATGCCATGACAGGCAAGAGGCCACAGCATGCAGGTGCATAGATAGCTAGAGGGGCTAGCCTCGAATGCAGGCAAACTGGTGGGTCAGGGACTTCATCAGTGCCAGAAGCTCCTGAGTTTGTTTGCACAAAATTCTCTGTAAAACCACAATCATTCTGGCTGCATATATGCTAATAATAGCCTCTGATTTTATTCCTTTTTCCTAGCCAATTCTCTTTTCTGATAATGACTGGGGTGAAACTGAAGCTGGTACTTCATGCAGTGCCAGGACAGTCTAGAGAAGCTAGTCACTCACTCCCACATTTCCTTCCCTGGTGAAAGGGATTCTTCCTAGCTGGGAAGTTTCTTCTTGGCCGAGAACAATGCTGGTTTGGGGATGGAATGATACAGGAAAAAGGAAGTTGTCTTCCTTCACTTCTTGTGCAGTTATTTTATGCTTGTTTGTTTGCTTGACATTATTGCTAGAGCCTACTGAGTGGAATGTAGAGGTCTCCTAGACTGTTTTTGTTCATGAATCACCATCTAATGATTGATGCTGTCAAGGAAGGGAGAGGTTGAGATCCCCACATCCCCATTTTTCTCCAGAGTCTGGGAGTATCCCATTGGGAAGAGAACACTGAGTTCATAAAAGGGAAAGAATTCACTATGCCAGCCCAATTATTCTAATCAGCACAGTAATTATGCACCTGATTTTTTCTTGACCAAAATCCCCAGTGGCATGTGACAATACACATGAATAAGCATCAAAGCCACCCAGAGCAATATGGTCCCTGTCTAACTACATCTCCCATGGGTTATCGTTATTCACCATTGCCTCTATAGAAATGTCATGTAAGGAGCAGGAGGTACATAGTTGATAGCATTTGAGATTTCAGAAGATGAAATACCTATTTAATGCCCTACACACCTAACCCCATCTCAGTTCTGCTTACTCTAAGGTTTTAACCCAGAAGTAAAAACATTTAAGAAAAATGATAACTCAGAGTGTTTATACCAACTGACACCGTATTAAAGGAAATTGTAAAGAATGTAGTTTATGAAGATGGAAGATGATCTGAGATGCAAAAGGAATGATAATAGAATGAATTAACAAATAGAAGTAAGTGAAACATTGACTGCATAAAAACAATTATATTGGTTATGGTGTTGCAGAATCTGGTCTGATCACCCGTCGGAAGAATCAAGCAGCACTCGGCGATCTTGGAAGGGAGAAGGTTCATTTTACACAAGTGGGCTCAGAGGAGATCATTCTCCAGAGGTCTGAGCCCAGAGCATTAGCAAAGGGAACAATTTATAGTCAGTTACTTCTGCATTCCTCATTAATCAGGGACAGGTGTTTCCTATTCACCCTGTTGGCCATCTTATGGAAGATTTTCCCTTTCAATGGCAACTTAAGAAAAATATAACAAGGTAGAACTACATACAGTATTATGAATCACTTGGATAGTGGGCTGTGTCCAAGGAGAGTACCTCATACCATTGAAGGAAGCATTCCACCATCACCTCCAGAGAAGTACAGACTGGTGTGCTCCTGATGCTGCCCAAGGAGATTGGCAAGCACACCAAGTCTGAGGCCTCCAAGGCCATTGGCAGGTACACCAGATGCAAATGAGCTGCCTCAGGACCACCTGATCACATCACAAACCAAAGGCTCTTTTCAGAGCCACCTCGCTTGGCAGGAAAAGACCTGTAGCTCTCCAAAATGTGATCTACTCTAGTGGTTGGGCCTGTACCATTCTGCTGATCTTTAAAAATTCATATTGTGAAAAATGTTTAAAAAATTATCAGCTCAACTTAATACATGACTTTAGTACAGTTTGTTATGATTTTTTTAACCATACTGCATTTCATCACTTTCCTAAATGGTCATCTCTATTAGGTAATTTCCTAGGTCAACCTTTTTAGGGATCTTCATGGTCAACACTATTTCCATATTAATTTTATTTACCTCATGTATTCTCATTCTCCCACCTGTGTGCAGTAGTATCATCCAGAGATTTTCTTTTGAAAAATGTGTGGTATAGCAACAATTAAAGTGCACTAGCAAATATAACAATCATGCTTACCCCAGTCACATTCTTTTAACATATTCCATTATCTGAATTCAATTAAATACACAAAAGATGACCCAAACACAGTAAAGAAGTTGATAAATTAAATTATCCAGAAGCAATCCTCTACTCAAGCTCCTAACCTTAGGGATTTACTATTTTACTTAATTCAAATTTATCTGATTCTGTTCTTTGGTAGCCTATAATCTTTCACTTTTGGCACAAAAATCTTCATGAACTGCAATTATGCATGGATGACAGGATTGTCCAATTGGAGCAGCTGTGGTCTTAGCACCTACTGGCAGCATTCACTGAGCACATGATCCATGGCCATTGGCCCAAAGCGTGGTGGGGTGACTAGGGATGAAGCAACAACAGCTTTCTTATGATATTCAGACCTGAGATTGAAGGTGAAAGTGGTGTGATTGTCTGCCTGTTCAAGTAGTTGCTTTTAACCATGGTGATTAAAGTATAAATATCCAGATATCACAATGGGACATGACTCTATCTCCTTGCAACACAACAAGAGAAGGGTGTTTGGCAATTAAGAGAACTAGGTTGACTCCTTCCTTTACCTCAAGTAATTTGAGGGTTTATACTTAAGATAATGCTAATATAATGTAATACCCATTGTGTGCTCTTCTTGGCACATTAGCTTCCCCTCCTCCCATTTCTTTCCCCTACAAGTACCTGCTGAATTTCTAAGTAGCTGGTGATTTATGTACCCAAGTACATTTCTTCTTAATTGATTTCTAGTTTCCTATATCTGTGGAGAGAAAACACACTGTGGGACTTCGATCCTTTGAAATTTGTAACAATTTGCATTAAAATCCACTATTTCTCATGTTGGTTAAGTGTTCCCTGTGAACTGTTAAGTAAGTTCTAAATAACGCTTGATTTGGATGTAGAAACCTATAAAGGATGTCACTCTGTGTCAAACCATGAGACAAAAGCTAGGTAAACTACAGAAAACCAACCTTTTTTTGAGCCCATTAGAGGAGAAAAAAAGCCAAAGTTATTTGAGATGGGGGCAAGGGTCAAAGGAGTTTGCTGCATAAATACCCAGGAAAAGCTACCACATAATCAAATGTAAGTACATCCTTGAGGGTGGGACCTAGAAATTTCCACATGCATTGGGAAGAAAATTGGAGAAACCAAAGACTTTTTGCATAGCCATTTGTCTTTTCAGAGAAAGAACTGTGGACCATTTAGAAATAGACAACTGCAGGGGTGCGTGGGTGGCTCAGTTGGTTGAGCGTCTGGCTTCAGCTCAGCTCATGATCTCGTGGTTCATGGGTTTGAGCCCCGTGTCGGGCTCTGTGCACAGAATCTAGCTGTGATTGCTAGCTCAGAGCCTAGAGCCTGCTTCAGATTCTGTGTCTCCCTCTCTAACCCTCCCCTGCTCATGCTGTCTCTTTCTCTCTCTTAAAAATAAATTTTAAAAAATTAAAAAGAAAAAGAAAATTGCATTTCATTAAGTCTCTTCATTTCTACCACGTTAATTGCTGCTGGTTCAAAACGTCCATGTTTGTCAATATGACATATAGATGGTTTCCAAAGTTATTCATGCATACTGGTCTCATACACATCATATTATCTGAAAAGTTATTTTAAAAACTTGAATCCAGAGCACCTGGGTGGCTCAGTCATTTGAGGGGCCGACTTTGGCTCAGGTCATGATATTGTGGTTTCTGAATTCTGCCTGGCATCAGGCTCGCTGCTGTCAGCCTTTTAGTGCAGAGCTTGCTTCGGATCCTCTGCTGCCCTCTCTCTGCCTTGCCTCCACTTGGGCTCTCCCCAACCACCAAAAATGTTTCTTAAAAAACCTTGAACCAATTAAGATGTGTGTGTGTGTGTGTGTGTGTGTGTGTGTGTGTGTGTGTGTGTGTGTTGCATTTGCCATTTCAGAAATCGAATGGGAGGACTAGTAAAACAACATTAAAATGCAATGTAATTGGGCCATGGATGGGACATGTGGAGTGGAAGTGTGAGAGACATACATGAAATCTGGGAAGGAGAAAGGGAACGGCAGTTTGATGTTGAAGACCAGAGTGGGAATTGAGTACATCTGATTATTCCTTTCAGTGGGTGATTGACAAAAAAGTTCCCAGTGAGCAATCATGATGTCATGCTGTGGTTACTGAGATGAAACAAGGGAATGGCAATTGCTTCACTAACAAATTATAAGCAACAACTTGGGGAAAATAGCATTGATAGGACAAGCATACCCAAAATAAACTTCTTCAATTCTATTCATATTATGAAATTCTTTCAAAAGCATAAGCAAGGACTCAAAAACTCAGTATAGAAGTGTCTAAGTCCAAAAGTCAAGAAACAACTCCTATTCAGGACACCTACCAACTGAGGCTGCTACAGTATTTTTTAAATAATTGATTAGTTTTAACATTAAATTTATTTATTTAAATTCAAAGTTAGTGAACATACAGTGTAGTATGGGTTTCAAGAGTAGATCCCAGTGATTTGTCACTTATAGTACCCAGTGCTCATGTCAACAAGTGCCCTCCTTAATGTCCATCACCCATTTAGCCCACCCCTCACCCATCTCCCTTCTAGTAACCCTCAGCTTGTTCTCTGTATTTATGAGTTTATTGTGGTTTTCCTCCCTCTCTGATTTTGTCTTATTTCTCCTTTCCCTCTCCTATTTTCATCTGTTTTGTTTCTTAAATTTCACATATGAGTCAATCATATGATATTTTCTTTCTCTGACTGAATTATTTTGCTTAGCATAAAACCCCCAGTTCCAGGCACGTTGTTGCAAATTGCAAGATTTTGTTGTTTTTGATTGCTGAGTAATATTCCACTATACATATGTCTCTGTGCGCACACACACACACACACACACACACACACACACACCACATCTTCTTTATCCATTCATCACTTGATGGACATTTGGGTACTTTCCATAATTTGTCTATTGTTTATAGCACTGCTATAAACATGAGGGTGCATTGGCCCTGCAAATCAGCATTTTTGTATCCCTTGGATAAATACCTAGTAGAGCAATTGCTGGGTCATAAGGGAATTCTATTCTTAACTTTTTGAGGAACCTCCTTACTGTTTTCCACAGTGGCTGCACCAGTTTGCATTCCCACCAACAGAAAAAAAAAGTTCCCCTTTCTCCACATCATTGCCAACATCTGTTGTTACCAAGTTGTTAATTTTAGCCGTTCTGACAGGTGTGAGGTAGTATTGCATCATGGTTTTAGTTTGAATTTCCCTGATGATAAGTTATGTTTAGCATCTTTTCATGTAGCTATTTGCCATTTGGATGTCTTCTTTGGAAAAGTGTTTATTCATGTTCTTCTGCCCATTTCTTCACTGGATTATTTGGTTTTCTGGGCGTTGAGCTTGGTAAGTTCTTTTTAGATTCTCGGCACTAACCCTTCATCTGATCTGTCATTTACAAATATCTCCTCCCATTCTGTTGGCTGCCTTTTAGTTTTGTTGATTGTTTCCTTCACTGTGTAGAACTTATTTTTTTTATCTTGATGAGGTCCTAATAGTTCATTTCTGCTTTTGTTTCCCTTGCCTCTGGAGATATGTCTAGCAAGAAGTGGCTGTGGCTGAGGTCAAAGTGGTCAAAGATTTTGATGGTTTCCTGTCTCACATTTAGGTCTTTCATCCATCTTGAATTTATTTTTGTACGTATGGTGTAAGAAAGCGGTCCAGGTTCATTCTTCTGCATGTCACTGTCCAGTTTTCCCAGCACCATATGCTGAAGAGACTGCCTTTTTTTCCATTGGATACTCTTTCCTGCTTTGTCAAAAATTAGTTGCCCATACGTTTGACAGTCCATTTCTGGGTTTTCTGTTCTGTTTCATTGATCTATGTGTCTGTATTTGTGACAGTACCATACTGTCTTGATGATGACAGCTTTGAAATACAGCTTGTAGCCTGGAATTGTGATGCTTCCAGCTTTAGTTTTCTTTTCCAACATTACTTTGGCTATTTGTGGTCTCTCTGGTTCTGTACAAATTTGGGGCTTATTTGTTTTGGCCCTATGAAGAATGCTGGTGTCATTTGGGTAGGCATTGCATTAAATGTATAAATTTTTTTTAGTAACATGAACATTTTAAGTAACAAATGATAAGCAACAACCCTGGGGAAAATAGAATTGATACGACAGACATACTGAATAAAACTTATTCAACATTACCCTTGTTATAAAATTCATTGAAAAACAGCAGGCAGAACCCAAACTCAGTAAAGAAATCCCTAAATAAAGAGTTCAAGGAAAAATACCCATACCAGGCCCACTAGTAACTGGTTACTACTCGAAGTCACTCAGATTTATCCAACTGTATTTCTTCCAAGTCTGTAACCTTTCATTGTGGAAAAGCAAACCTTCAGGATTTGTATATTGGTTTCATGGGGATGATTGAAGCATCCAGTCAAAGCAGTCAGGCCTCACTCAGGCCCAATGGACAATCAGGTGTTACAGGCTGAATCAATAAGAGGTTTCCTGGATGCTCATCCCCTGAGATTGAAGCTGAATCCAGTATACTTTACCTGTTGTTTGTTTCTTTGTTTGACTAGTTGTATGCTTTTCATCATGATGAGGAGGATATGAATCTAGACCTGTGAGTGGACATATCTTCTGCCTCTTCTTTTTAATTTTTAAACATTTATTCATTTTTGAGAGACAGAAAGAGATAAAGCATGAGAGGAGGAGGGGCAGAGAGAGAGAGAGGGAGACACAGGATCCTAAGCAGGCTCCAGACTTTGAGCTGTCAGCACAGAGCCCACTGCGAGGCTAGAAATCATGAGTCGTGAGATCATGACCTGAGCTAAGTCGGACACTTAACTGACCGAGCCACCCAGGGCACCCTTCTCCTGCCATTTCTATTAAGTCAGAGAAAATTATTTCCCTTGATACTGACAATGTATTTTCACTCAGGTTATTTAAATGTTTACTCTTTTTTTCTTTTTAACCTCTGGCCACATGGGGCCTGACCAAATAAGAATTCCTGGCATTACATACTCAGCTTTGCATGAGGTGGTGCTTAAACACTTGAGAAAACTGGACTGCTTCCCACTGAGAAAAAGGAGATGCCAGGAAAAATTCTCCTCTCTTGAGAAAATTCTTCTTAACCAGATTTTAGTTCTGGGTGACAGGGGGAGGTCTCCATGAGAATTTGCAGTCACACAAGTGTCCTGGTGTAAGTCTGCAGCTCATGTTAGCACTATCATTACAATACAAAAATTCCTGATCACAAAACCAGACATGCCAAATGCGCATCTAATCATTTCTGGAGGGATAACCTTAATTGAGGTTTTTACAAGGTAAGTCTTCCCATACAATCACATAATCCAAAAACAAGCCACTTTCATCAAAATGAAACAAAACCAGACTGGAAACTCCAAAGTATTATTACCAAATGCCGACTTTAAAACTTATTTTAACACATTTATATAAATAATTACAAGACACGTAGAATATAAGTAAGAAAAGGCTAGTTATAAAAAATGTGTTTAATGGTTTTCCAGTCTTGAAAATTGTGACCATTAAGTTAAAACATCAATGAAATTTTACACAACAAAGGAAACATACTGGATAGAGAGAATTGGTGAAGTGGAAGACAGGTGAGAGAAATAATAAAGAACACCTCATAGAAAGATAAAGAGAAAAATAGGATGAAAGTGAGGTAAAGAGGCTTAAGGAATGGATCAAGTAGTTATTAAGAGCATCTCTTAGGCATTTCAGAAGCAGACACTTGGGTGAATATTGGAAAAATAATATCCAAAGACAAATGTCTGGCAATTTCCCCATAATTTAGGGAAGTCTCACATTTCTAGATTCAGGAAGACATCATAGTAAGGCTATGATGTAAACAAAGAGAGCACAATAGCAGACAAAAGGACACAAGGCCATAAAACAGGATACCAGATAGTGTGACAGCATACCTCTTTTCATCAAGGATAGCATGTGCTGAGGGAAAATATGTGTCAATGTTCAGTTGCATACATAGCCAAAGTACCATTTAATAATGAGGATGTGATAGACATAAAAGTGGACTGCCCAGAACCCCCCTCAATGACAGATTTTCTGGTTTGGCTCCTGAGAGTGCAGTCAGCTGGAAGTCCTCAGCCATTAAATCTTTCAGGCATTTCTTCAACTAGAGAGCTGCTTGGCCCAAGCCCTGGGATTTCCCTGATGGCCACATTTTATATCTGATTAAAGAGAGGCTATAATTGATATATGTCTGGTGCCTTCCTCACTTAGCAATCCTGATTAAATGCCCTTCACACTTAACCTCATCTCAATGCTGGCTACATTAAAAACTTCACTGAGGAAAAAAAAGACATTTGAAGAAAATAATAATTCATAGTGTTTTTACCATCTGACACCATATAAAAGGAGCTTCTAAAGAATATATTTAAGGGAGATGGAAGATGATCTCAGTTACAAGTAAGAATGGTAATAGAATGAATAGCAGCAAATAATAGCCATGAATGTATGAAACAGCTGTAATAATGGTAATGACAACTTTGAAGAAAAAAGTTAACAAAATAGAACTAAACACAGTAATTATGAATATCTTGGATTAATGGGAGATCCTGAGGAGAGCACCTCATAATGTAAGTAAGCTTCACTGGCTCAACCTATGACAGGTTTACAGCCCCTGAGTCACAGCCTTTGGTCCAAAGAGTGGGAAAGTGACCTAGGATTAACTAATAAGAACATCCTAGAGGGGGGCAAGATGGCAGAGAAGTAGGGAGCTCTGTAATATTCACCTACCTGCATCTATCAAACTAAGGACTGAAGAAACAATACTCTGATCTACAAGAGTGTGAAGGAAAAACACAGAATCCACAAAGAAGACAGCCTCATAGGTGCCTGAGTTAGTATGAACTGGGGAAGATAAAAACGGGCCAGGACCAGGAGGCTTGGACTAGAGGGAGCTGCACTCTGCGTAGAACATCGGGGAGCACGCAGAGATGTGGAGAGATGAGGGGGAGGGAAAGAGAGGCTAAAAACACTCATAGAGCTGTATTTAGAGAAGAGAAGAGAAAAACGACCCAGGATGGAGAAGGATTCTAGTATCCCATCTATAGCCACAGGGCATGGGGAGAGAGATCCGTCCCCTTTAACTGGTGCGTTTTCCTTGGGCCTGGTGCTCTGATCCCAGGCTGCACCAGGAGAAACTTCTCCCCTACCCCTCTCACTCGATCTGCAGCTTGTAAGCCACCTCGCCTGCGGGAGTAAATTTCATCTCGTGTGGTAGCATTAAAGTGCGTGGACTATGATTTGGAAATGAGGCTGGGCTTGGAAAATACAACTTGGCCTGCTTGTGGCAAGGGAGATTGAAACCAAAAGAGTGGCTTGCAATGCTTGGTTAGAGAAGCGATTGGGGCGCCACCATTCTTCTTTCTACAACCACCAAGGTGGGGCCTTGGAGAACAGCCCCAAGACCTACCTACACTAAAACATGCCCATTCGAGCTGGAGAGCTGTCTTTGTTTTCCTTTTTTTTTTTCTCCTTTTCCCCCCTGTAGCCCTTTGATGCATTGGTGTGATTAGATCAATTCTTCCCATTCAGATATGTTTTCCCTTATCTCATTCTTATCTCTCCCCTCTGCTTGTTTTATGCTTTAAGACTGTCCTTTGTCTTTTGTTGCTTTTGTCCCCCGCTTTTTTTCTGTTCTTTTCTTTTTTTTCTTTCTTTCCCCTTTTGGTTTGCTTGTTTGTTTGATTTGTCTGTGCATTTGTGTGCTTTTGTTCCCTGTGTGTTTATCTTTCTGTTTTCTTTTTCAGGGCCTCCTCAAGAAACAAGACAAAGTGCACATGGTGGAGAGTCCCAAATATCACTGAGTAGGGAAATAACATAACCAAAGGCACAACAAGAGAAACCGAAAGACACCATTAAAAGAACACTTCCTGAATGGATAGGACCTGGACAGTCAATGAGCAACCTTTAATAGAGCAATACTAACAGGTGAAAAGTGCATAACAAGAAAGTTAGCCAAAATGATGAAATGGAAGAACTCTCATCTAAAGAAATTCCAGGAAGATGTCACAGTTACAGAGCTGCTAAAAGCAGATATAAGCAACACAGCGGAGCAAGAATTTAGAACAATTGTCATAAAATTAATCGGTGGGCTTGAAAAAGCAGGGAAGTAATCAGAAAAGCTATTGATACAAAGACTAGGGACCTGCAAAATAGCTGTGACGAGTTAAAAAATGCTATAAATGAGGTGCATAATAAAAGGGAGGTGACCACTGCACAGATTGAAGAGACAGAGAGGAGAATAGGTGAGTTAGAAGACACAGTTATAGAAAAAGAGGAAGCCAAGAAAAAGAGAGATAAATTGATCCAGGGGCACGAAAGGAGTATTCACGACCTGAGTGATATAATCAAATGGAACAATATCTGAATCATAAGAAATCTTGTAAAAGAAAGAGAAAAAGGTCCTGAAGGGGTGCTTGATCAAATTATAGCCAAGAACTTCCCCAGTCTGGGGAAGGAAATAGACACTGAAATGCAAGAGGCACAGAGAACTACCTTCAGACGTAACTTGAAATGACCATTGGAATGACATATCATAGTAAAACTGGCAAAATATAAGGATAAAGAGAATTCTGAAGGCAGATAGGGACAAAAGGGCCCTAAAATACAAAGAGAAACCTATCAGAGTGACTGCAGACATATCCAATGAAACTTGGCAGGCCAGAAAACAATGACAGGAAATCTTCAATGTGATGAACAGAAAAAATATGCAGCCAAGAATCCTCTATCCAGCAACGCTGTCATTCAAAATAGGAGAGATAAAAGTTTTCTCAAATAAACAAAAATTGAGAGAATTCATCACCACCAAACCAGCCCTACAAGAAATCCTAAGGGGGACTCTATGAGGGAAATGTTGCAAGGAATACAAAGTACCAGAGACACTACTACAAACATGAACTCTACAGAGAAAACGATGACTCTAAACACCCTACTAAATAACAATTGGGCCATTCAGAAAATTAGAGAATAAATTTAAAAAATATACGGAAACAAATGAAAATGGAAATACAACAATCCAAACTCTCTGGGATGCAGTAAAAGGCAGTCCTAAGAGGAAAGTATATTGCAATCCAGCCCTACTTCAAGAAACTAGGAATAGCGCAAATTCAAAATCTAACAGATCACCTAAAGGAACTAGAAGGGGAGCAGCAAGAGCACCCCAAACCCAGCAGAAGAAGAGAAATAATAAAAATCAGGTCAGAAATAAACAATATAGAATAAAAGAAAAAACAACCAGTTGAACAGATCAATGAAGCGAAGAGTTGGGTTTTTGAAAAAAGAAACAAAATTGATTAACCTCTAGCCAGACTCCTCAGAAAGAAAAGAGAGAACACCTAAATAGAAAAAATCACGAAGGAAAATGGATCTATTACAACCAATCCCTCAGAAATACAAGCAATTTTCAGAGATTACTATGAAAAATTGTATGCCAATAAAAAACGGACAATCTAGACGAAATGGAAAAACTCCTAAACAAACATGCACTATAATAATTCAAACGTGAAGACAGAAAATCTGAACAGACCGATAACCAGTGAAGAAATTGAATCTGTTATCAAAAATCTCCCAACGAATAAGAGATCGGAGCCAGATGGCTTCCCAGGGGAATTCTGCCAGACATATAAAGCAGAGTTAATACCCATTATTCTCAAGCTATTCCAAAAAGTAGATACAGAAAGAAAACTTCTGGACTTAGTCTACAAAGCCAGCATCACTTTGATTCCCAAACCAGAAAGAAACCTAACAAAAAAAGAGAACTACAGGTCGTGCCTTTAATGAATACAGATGCAAAACTCAACAAGATACTAGCAAATCGAATGCAACAGCATATAAAAAGAATTATCCACCATGATCAAGTGGGATTCATTCCTGAGTTACGGAGCTGATTCAATATTTGCAAATCCATCAATGTGATACATCACAGTAACAAAAGAAAAGATAAAAACTGTATGATCCTGTTGATAGATGCAGAAAAAGCATTTGACAAAATACAGCATCCTTTTTTAATAAAGACCCTCAAGGAAGTCGTGATGGTAGGATCTTACTTAAACATCATAGAAGCCATTTATGAAAAGCCCACAGATAATATCATCTTCAATGGGGTAAAACTGAGGGCTTTCTCCCTGAGATCAAGTACACGATAAGGATGTCCACTCTCACCACTGTTGTTTAACATAGTACTGGACGTCCTAGTATCAGACAACAAAAGGAAATAAGAGGCATCAGAATAGGCAAAGATGAAGTCAAACTTTCACTTTTCGCAGATGGCATGATACTCTACATGGAAAACCCAATCAACTCCATTAGAAGCCTACTAGAACTGATCCATGAATTCAGCAAAGTCGCAGGGTACAAAATGAACATGGGGAAATCGGTTGCAATTTTATACACCAATAATGAAGCAACAGAAAGAGAAATCGAGAAACTGATCCCATTTACAATTGCACAAAAAACCATAAAATATCTAGGAATAAACCTAACCAAAGATGTAAAAAACCTGTATGATGAAAAATATAGAAAACTTATTAAGGAAATTTAAGAAGACACAAAGAAATGGAAAAACATTCCATGCTCATGGATTGGAAGAAGAAACATGGTTAAAATGTCATTACGACCCAAAGCAATCTATACATTCAATGGAAACCCAATCAAAGTTGCACCAGCATTCTTCTCAAAGCTAGAACAAACTATCCTAAAATTTGAATGGAACCACAAAAGACCCCGAATAGCCAAAGTAATATTGAAGAAGAAAACCAAAATGGGAGGCATCACAATCCCAGATGTAGGCTTTACTACAAAGCTGTTATCATCAAGACCACATGGTATTGGCAAAAAAACCAGACACATAGACCAATGAATAGAATAGAGGACCCAGATCTGGACCCTCCAATGTAAGGCCAATTAATTTTTGACAAAGCAGGAAAGAGTATCCAATGGAAAAAAGACAGCCTCTTTATCAGGTGATGGTGGGAGAACTGGACCCCAACATGCAGAAGAATGAAATTGGACCACTTTCTTACACCATACACAAAAGGAAACTCAAAATGAATGACGGACCTGAACATGAGACAGGAACCATTAATACCCTAGAGGAGAAAGCAGGAAACAACCTCCTTTACCTCAACCGCAGCAATTTCCTACTCAACACCTCTTCAACGCAAGGGAATCAAGAGCAAAAATGGACTATTGGGACCTCATCAAGATAAAAAGCTTCTACACAGCAAAGGAAACAATCAACAAAACTAATAGGCAACTGACAGAATGGGAAAAGATAGCTGCAAATGGCATATCAGATAAAGGGTTAGTAACCAAACTCCACACCCAAAAAACGAATAATCCAGTGAGGAAATGGGCAGAAGACATGAATAGACACTTCTCCAAAGAGGACATCTAGATGGCCAACAGACACGATGAAATGATGCCCAGCATCACAGATCATCAGGGAAGTACAAATCAAAACCACACTGAGATAACCACCTTACTCCAGTCAGAGTGGCTAAAATGAACAAGTCAGGGGACAATAGATGCTGGCGAGGATGTGGAGAAATGGGCATGCTCCTACACTGTAGGTGGGAATGTAAACTGGTGCAGCGTCTTTGGAAAATAGTGGGAGGTTCCTCAAAAAATTAACAATAGAACTCCCCTATAACCCAGCAGTAGCACTGCTATGGATTTAACCAAGGGATACAAAAGTGCTGATGCATAGGGGCACATGTACCTCAATGTTCATAGCAGCACTTTCAATAGTAGCCAAATCAAGAAAGAGCCTAAATGTCTATAAACTGACAGTTTCTTACAATATTAAACTTATGCTGGGGGTACCTGTGTGGCTCAGTCTGTTAAGCATCTGACTTCACCTCAGGTTGCGATCTCACAGTTTGTGAGTTAAGCCCCACATCGGGCTCTCTGCTGTTGGTAGAAAGCTGGTTTAGAATACTCTGTTCCCCTCTATCACTGTCCCTTTCCCGCGAACTCACACACTCTCTCCTTCCCTCTCAAAAATAAACATTAAAAAAACTATGCTTACCATACAACCCCCCAATCGTTCTTCTTGGTATTACCAAAGGAGATGAAATCTTATGTCCACACAAAAACTTGCATGTGGATGTTTATAGTAGTTTTATTCATAGCCGGGAAAATTTGGAACAACCCAGATGCACTTCAGTAGATAAATGAATAAATAAACTGTGATATATCCAGACAGTCTAATATTATTGGCAAGCCACAAAAGCACATGGAGGAAACTTAAATGAATATTACTAAGTGAAGGGACCTAATCTAGAGAGTCACAAAGATGGTGGCATTGTAAAAGGACCCTAGGTCTCTCTCATCTCATGAACAAAACTATCAAATCATCCTAAATACCCCCAAAATCAGCCTGAAGACTGACAGAACAAACTCCAGAACTAATGGGAGAGAAGAGGCATTATCAAAGAAGGTAGGAAGTGCTGAGACATGGTTTAGGGGAGAAAAGGATCGCTGTTGCTGAGGAGCAGAGGGAGCTGACATCACAGAGAAGGGCAAAAGAGACAGGATCACACAGGGGAACACACAAGAAGGTTAACGCAAAGCCATTGGCTTGGAAATGGAGAGGGGCTGAGTATCATGAGTTCTTGCAATGAGTGGGGCTTAAAGCCTGGAATTTTAAAGGTTAGTGGGCTTGGCTGGGATAGAGCCCAGAGGGCTCTACCCTGCTCCTGCAGACAACCTGTGGGCAGACAATGTAGAAACAGAAATCTGAAGAATACCTGGGGCACGCAGTGGGGAGATTATTTGCTCATCTTGGAAAGCATCCTTGGGAGGCAATGTTCACAGAAATCCTTTTCCCAGAACAGGGGAACTGGCCAGTGCCATTTCCTTCCCCAGACCGCAAGAGGGGAGCTCAAGTTGCTTGCACTAAGTCCCACCCCACTGTGCTCTGGCAGAACTGCCCATTTCAGTCAAGCATGCCTCAGTACCAGTACAGTAGGCTCCTCTCTCAAAAGACCAGCGCAAACTCCTGTCTACACAACGTCTCGCAACCACAGAGTTCTGCAGGGCCCCAGTTCTGGTGGAGAAGATGTCAGGTCTCATTTCACAAGTTGACTGTAGTACACCTAGTTAAAACACGCCATGTTCAGGCCAGGGTGCAAACATTGCCCACAGCAGTGTTTGCAAGGAGAGCCTCTGCAGACAACTGGCCTTAAAGACAGAGCAGCCAAAATATAACAGCGGGGCACATGTAGCACACACCAGAGACTGTCCCTGAAGCATCAGACCCTGGACACTACATGACCTCTTCTTCAAGGGCCATTAATTTCAGGATCAGGAGATGTAACTGGCTTTTCTAATACACAGAAGAAGGCAGAGACTTAGACAAAATGCTGAGATGGATACTCACTGGACTTGAGAAAAGAATAGAAGACATCATCAGTGAGACCTTTACAACAGAGATAAGAGTTTAAAAAAGAATCATCTGGAGATGACGAATGCAATAAATGAGAGTGGAAATAGATGTGATGCAATGAATAGCAGGCTAGAAAAACGAGAGGAATGAATAGTGACCTAGAATACAAAATAATGGAAAATAATGAAGCTGAACAAAGGAGAGAATTATGTAACACAAGAATAGATTTTGGAAACTCAGTGACTATATCAGGTATAATAACGTCTGTATTATAGGAGTCCCAGAAGAAGAAGAGGGAGAAAGGGAGGCAGAAATTTTATTTCAGTAAATAATAGCAGAAAATTTCTCTAATCTGGGGGGGAAATAAAACAGGCATCCAGATTCAGGAGGCACAGAAAATTCCCATCAAAATCAACAAAAGCAGACCAACACTAAGGCGTATTGTAATTACATTTACAAAATATAGTGATAAAGGAAAAAAAGCAGCAAAAGAAGTAACAAGGGAAAATCCATAAGGCTAGCTGGAGATTTCCCAACAGAACTTGGCAGGCCAGAACAAAGTGGCATGATATATTCAAAGTGCTGAATCAGAAAAATATGCAACCAAGAATACTCTATCCAGTAAGGCTATCATTCAGTATAGAAGGAGAGAAAAAGAGTTTCCCAGACGAACAAAATCTAAAGGATTTCCTGACCACTAAACTAGCCCTGCAAGAAATATTAAAGGGAATTCTTTGAATGGCATGGAGAGACCAAAAGTGACAAAGACAAGAAAGGATTAGAGAAAATCTCCAGAAACAAGGACGAAACAAGTAATAAAATGGCAATAAATACATATCTATCAATAATTACTTTGAATGTAAATGGACTAAACCTTCCAATCAAAAGACACATAGGATGCCATGGGGTACCTGGATGGTTCAGTTGGTTAAGCATCTGACTCGATTTCAGCTCAGGTCATTATCTCATGGTTCATGAGATCCAGCCCCACATCAGAACCCCTGCTTGGGATCTTCTCTCTCCCTCTCTTTGCCCTTCCTCCACTGGCCCATGATCTCACTCACTCTCTCTCTCTCAAAATAAATAAATAAACCTTTAAAAAAAAGACATAGGGTGTCAGAATGGGTAATAAACAAAAACCCATCTTTATGCTGCCTCCAAGAAACAAATTTTAGACCTACAGACACAAGGAGATTAAAAGTGAGGGGATGGAGAAACATTAACACCCAAGTGGATGTCAAAAGAAAGTTGGAGTAGCAATGCTTATATAGGACAAACTAGACTTTTTTGGTTTGTTGTATTGTTTTTATCCTGCTTTGTTATCAGAGTTCTGTTGGCCTCATGGAATGATTCTTTTTTTTTACTTTATTTTTTATTTATTTTTTATACAATTTATTTTTTTAACATATGCAATTATTTTCCGTCATTTACAATACAGTAGTTTCAATGATACTCCAAGCAGAAAAGCAAAGTAAAAAATTAAAACCCCCACTTCTATTTCATGTAATTAGACTTATACAGAAATTAGAAGGTTAGGTACCAACTAGTTAATCACCTAATTTCACAGCTATCTGAAGTGGCAATTGTAATATAGCAGCTTATCTATGATACATTCAAGATACATGATATAATTTATTACTTGCCCATAAGCTAAAACACAGCCTGCTTAATACCTTTCCT
>NC_043717.1:69832786-69841804 GCF_006229205.1 Suricata suricatta
CCCCAATGTTCATAGCAGCAATGTCAACAATAGCCAAAACATGGAGCAAGCCTAAATGCTCATCACCTGATGAGTGGATCAAGAAGATGTGGTATATATACACAATGGAGTACTACATGGCAATGAGAGGGAATGACATATGGCCATTTGTAGGAAAGTGGATGGACCTTGAGAGAGTCATGGAATGATTCTTGAATGTGCTCCTTCTATTCTATCACTTTTAGGATTTTGATAAAAATTGTCATTATTTTTTTTTAATGTTTGGTAGAATTCACCAATGAAACCATGTGGTCTTGGGCTTTTCTGTGGTGGGATATTTTTGATTTTAATTCATGTTTCATTCTTGTTATTGGTCTAAGACGATTTCCTATTTCTTGGATGTAAGATTCATGGTTCAATCTTGGTAACTTGTGCATGTTTAGGAATTATTTGTTTTTTTTCTAAGTTATCTGAATTGTTAGTATATAAGTGTTTATAGTAATCTATTATCACACTACATATTTCTATGTTATCTGTTATACTGTTTTCCATTTTTTATTTTGGTTTTGAATCTTCTTTTTTTTCTTAGTGAATGTAGTTAAAGCATTGCCAATTTTGTTTTGTTTGAAAAAACTGGTCACTATTTTCAATTTCATGTTATTGTTTATTTTAGTCTCTATTTTTTCTGATTTTCTTTCTTATTTTCTCTACTAAATTTCTGCTCAGTTTTTCTTTTCTATTTTTTCATGATGTAATTTTAAGTTGTTTATTTGAACTTTAAAAAAAATACAAGCATTTATTGCATAAATTTCACTCTAATATCTGCTTTTGCTGCATCTCATAAATTTTAGAATATTGTGCTTTTTTCTTTTGTTTTGAGACATATTTTGATTTTCCATTTGATTTTTTGGCCCATTGTTTTTGCAGTGATGTGTTGTTTAATATTTACATATTAAATATTTAATTTTTAAAAAAGGAGTCAATCAAAAAAGGCTACACACTATATGATTCTAACTATATGACACTCTGGAAAGGGCAAAACTATGGAAACAGTAAAAAGATCAGTGGTTGCTAGAAGTTGGTGGAGATGAAGGGTAAATAGGTGATTAATAGAAGATTTTAGGGACCGTGAAACTATTCTGTGTGATACTATTATGGTGGGCACATGTCATTATATCTTTGTCCAAACCCATAGAACATAAAACACTAAGTGTGAGCCCTAAAGTAAACTATGGACTTTGGGTGATAATGATGTATTAATGTAAGTACATCAATTGCAACAAAAGTATCACTGTAGTGTAAGATATTGACAATACTGGAGGCTATGTATGTGTGGGAGCAGGGAGTATATGGGAACTCTCTGTAAATTCCCTTTGTCTCTAAAACTTCTCTAAGAAACAAAGACTTTTTAAGTAAATTTATCACAATTTTTAAAAAAGAAACAACATTACAGTTATCTGCAACAACATGGATGAGTCTCACAAATAATGTGAAGTGAAAGAAGGTAGTCACAATTCCAAATACATAAATTATATAAAACTCAAATATCTGTGAAACAAAACTGCATTTAGAGAATCTTATATAGAAGATACACCTATAAAGAAAAACAAAGAAATGATATCAAAAATAGTCAAGAGTTACCTCTAGGATGGAGAGAGCAATGTCATCAGTGGTGGGGGACTGGAGGCAGGAAAAATGAGGGGGTAGAAGTTTTCAAGATGTTGTATTTCTTGTCTTGAGTGGTCATTACATGGGTCATTATAAATGTTCCTTTAACTGAAAGCTCTCTTCTGAATGCTTCTGTTTTTTTTTTTAATAAAATGGAAAGCAAGGTCAACAGCTGTGATTCAAGATTGGTGAGGAAGTCTTGAATATATGAGGAAAAAAAGATGGTAAGAAAGAAACAGAGAAGTGGGAGAATATAGGGAAACGGTTTTATTTATGTATTTATGAAAACTTCTCACTTTTTTCCTGATTTACTATGCTGCTTTTTCTCTCATATGGAACACTATTTTACCATCTTTAATATACTATACTATATGCATTTTTCCAAAAATGTAGTTAAATTATAATATTATATAATATTTAAAAATAAATTTTAAGAGCAAAATGAAGTGTTATAAAAATAATAGTAATATATTAATTCTTATTTAACCTCAAGCTTTAGAAAAGCTGATATAGTTTATATTTAGACAAAGATACAGAGGGCTCATATGGGAATTTTTATTCTTTTTCTTTCAACTTTTTATACTAAATAACTTTAGCATTAAATTCTGCATTTTATAAGTTTTAAACAGACATAGGTATTTATTATCTCTTTATTTTATTGACCTCAAATCCAAAAGTCATTTTTTAAATGTCATAGAACATAACCACATTAACATTACAAAACTAAATATTGATATTTAAAATTCCCAGGGTGCAGCTTGGGGGCTCAGTCAGTTAAGTATCTGGCTTCTTTGGTCCAGGTCATGATCTCACAGTTCCTTAGTTCAAGCCCCACATTGGCTTTCTGCTATCAGCACCAAGCCTGCTTTGCCCTCTATCCCCACCCCCCCACTCTTTCTCTGCCTACACACTTTCTCTCTCTCTCAAAAAAAGTAATGAAAAAAATTTAAATTACTAGAAAACTACTACACTCTTAAACTTTGCTTGGAAGACTTAAAATGGAAAAAGATATGTAATTTTGCCTAGATTCTTATATGAAGCAATTTGTAAAAATCAACTATTTAAATTATAACACACTTTACTTGTAAATTCATGTTAATATTATAATTGCATGGCTTCAAGTATTAACACATATAATGTAAATCTAAAGTTTCTATAAAGGCAAATGTAGTACATTTAAGCAATTACCCCCAATGTAACTTTAAAATATGCCATGAACTTTCATTTTCTAATATTCTATAGCTATTCCTCAACTTAACATGGGGTTACATACTGATCAACCCATCATAAGCTGAAAATATCTTATGTCAAAAGTGCATTTAATACACTTAACCTACCGAGTATCTTGGCTTAGCCTAATCTACCTTAAATGTGAACACTTACAATAGCTTACAGCTGGAAAAAATCATCTAACACAAAGCTTATTTTGTAATAAACTGTCAAATATCTCATGTAATTTGTTGAATACTGTACTGAAAGTGAGAAACAGAATGGCTGTATGGGTACTGAATGGTTGTCAGTGTATTAATTGCTTACCGTCATGATCATGTGGCTGACGGGGAGCCTCAGCTCTTTGCTGCTGCCCAGCTCATAAAAGTATCTACCACACTTCACTAGGCTGGAAAAGATCAACATTCAAAATTTAAACTGCAGTTTCTACTGAATACTTATTGCTTTCACATCATTGTAAAGTCAAAAAATCCTAGACTGAATCACTGTTAATTTGGGGATCGTCTATATAGTAACTGTGCCACTGTCATAGAGTTAAAACACAGTCTTTGAAAATCTGAATCCACAAATATTGAATCAAGAAATATTAAAATTGCAACTTTGGGTAGTTCAGGGAAAAATATTGTGTGTGTGTAGGTAGGTAGGTAGGTAGGTAGAGAATGGATGCTCAACAAAGTAAATGGGCTAAAATGTTAACAGGTGAATTTGGATAAAGGGTATATGGGTGTTCTTTATAATCCTGACTCACTGTGGAAACTTTTCTATAAGTTTTAAATTTCAGTTTAAAGAAGTTTGAAAGTTCTAAATAAGAAAAAATGAAGAAAGGGACATGAACTTACACAGTGATGTAAGTGGAAATTGACATTGTACTTGGTAATAAATGCATCTCTTGGATTAAAACGTGGGGGAATATAATAGTTTATTTCCTTTTTAGCTTAAAAAGCCAAAGCTATAGGGGTTATAGGGGTGCCTGCACAGCTCAGTCTATCTGAGTTCAGTTCAGGTCATGATCTCATGGTTCATGAGCTTGAGCCCCGCATCAGGTAAGCCCCACTTCTCTCTCTTCCTCTCTTCCTCTTTCTCTCTCTCTCTGCCCCTCGCTCAGTTGCATCTTCTCTCTCAAAAAAAAAAACATAAACTAAGTTACAAATTTTTGTTAAGTAATATTTTATTCCTTCTGAGAGTTAGCCTTGAAATATAACTATCTGCTGTTCTATTTTTCCTTTTCTTGTGCAGACCCTATGTTCCCTGTCCTTGAATCCACCAGCAGAGCACTGTCTTACCCCGTCCAAATCTGCACAAGGAGCAGATGTGGAAACTCATCTGCAGCTGTTCTGGACCATCGATTTTCTGTTGACCTTGCTGGCAAATGCTATCTGATCTCATATTGCCTACTGCTGTGTCTTTAATTCCTGTAATATTAAGTGAGAAATTCGCACTGCTAGGATCTATAAGTAAGTCATTTAAAATGACAAATTCAGTTAGGTAAGGAGGTATAAGTGGAGGTCACTATCATGATATTATCTCCAAGGGGAAAACTGCAACATATGTCATCTTGGAAATCTTCAAAATTCCATAGCTGAAATGAATGGGATGGTTATGCAATGTGTTTCTGTTTGAGAAATTTTAGTTCCTGTGGTGCTAATAGCAAACATGCCATCAATAACACAAACTCATCAAATGTTCCAGTTAATATTCATTTTTATTATTATTATCAGCAGCAGCATTATCATTAGCACAAAACTAAATCCACTAATAAAACAAAATCACACCCCAAAGGTATGTGTCTTGCTGATGGCAAGTCAATAACATCATTTTCATATACAAGGGACAGCACCCTGAGGATAAAGATCATATCACAGCTTGATAATCAATTCGGTAATTCAGCCAACACTATTGAGCACCTAGGCACAATGGGAGATTTTAAAATGCATACCAGAATCCCTGCTTTCAAGGAGTTTTACAGTCTAGTAGGAGTTACTGAAGAACACCAAGAAGAACATGTGGCCACATGAGATAATGTAACATTCAGTTATGGAAAATCAGAATGTGGCATCTGAGCTAGGCTTTGAGGGTTTTGGCAGACTGGCATGTGGGGAAGATACTGCAGGTGGAGAAATAGTGTGGGCCAAAGCAGAGCCATGGGAAAGTTCATGGCATTTTTGGGGAGAGAACAATAGTCCACGTTAGTTGGTTGTACAGAATCTATGTAAGTGGCAGTGGTATGATAAAATGCTGCAAGTTATATGGGGACCATATTTTGAATAGCTCTGAACCACCGGTTAAGGTTTCTGATCTTTATGTCACTGTAACTGTATTTATCCACACAATAAAATATGCAATTATTTGTGAAGAGATTTGGTCATTTCATTTCCAGATTTCTTAAGAAAACTCAAGTGATTTTAGGCAGTGTTATTGCATTGCTATCAAAAATATCCTGGCAGATAATACCAAGCAATCTATAGTAAATTTTTCTCATGCAACTAAATCTCTTCCCTCAAAGTCTATTCTTTCCATCTAGTGACAGAAGTGACAATACTTCTTACCACTCTTATATCCAACCCCATCAGTTCTTGTGACATCTAATCAGTTGAGGCAAGTCTAATTTAGGATTTCCAGCCACACACAACTGCCAACCTAACAGAAACAAGAACACACAGCCCTGAGAAGTGAGAGCGATGGCAGGGGTAGTGAACAATATCATGAAAATGCAGCCATCTGGGAAGTTCTATGGACTCTGCATCCAAAGAGTCAAGCATAGTTCTTTGAAATTTCGGTCTCTGGTCCTCCTCTAAGTTTGGTCCAAAGGACAACTGGGGGTGTCCCAGAACTCACAGTGCCTAACTAAGGTCATCTTTTAATGGTTTTCTCTTATGGTCAAGGAATTCTTTAAAGGAATGACATTTCATTTGGGTCATAAGCTTTTTTAAGGGCCTCCTAGGTCTGAGGCTGTTGAAGCTGTGGATGGACAGGAGTGACTTTCTTTTTCTGACCAAGGAACCCTGTTGGGCTTTGTCTGTGCCCAACAGGCTAGTAGCTGGCAACTTATCCCATGCACTGGCAGTTCAAAGATGCTAAACAGTTGTTGCATTAGGTAACCAAGCCAAAGATGTAAGCTATTTAGACCAACCTGGGAAGGCTTACGATAACAAAGTTGCCATGGCTACACTTCCTGCAGCTAGTCAGTCTTTCAGCTCTTTCCTGGAATGATACCTCCTTTGCAGGAAGTCATGGATAGCAGTAGTGAGGCCCCATGTCACGCTGGACCTTAGGATGACCAGGGAGCCTCCACGGTAGATGAGGAACACCTTTCGGCCCCGAGTGTCCCACACATCCTGGGCAGAGGCCCATAGGCTTGGCATTCTTTGCCAGCCAATATGGGACTGCATATTGGCCACCAGCACAATCAAAGGATACAGAACTAGGCATGTGATTGTTCCATTGACACTCCCAGACACTAAAGCAGGAACCCAATGGGGCAGGCCTTGCTCTGCCAAGCCATCCTGGATGGGGTCTTTGAAGGAAAAATACAGTGCACTCCCCAGGCTGTTCCTGAGAAGGACAGGCCAGAAACCACGATAGTAGCCCAGTGACAGCCTCCCCCAAAGCCCATAAGAGTTGAATTCCTTGAGAATGCTGAAGGTGCTGGGGAAGCGAGCTTGCTTGCGACCATCCTGGAGCACATTTTGCACCCTTTCAAAGGGGTTCAGTGCCACAGCCTCCACCACACCAGACATGAGCCCTGCAGCCCATCGGTGTCCCAGAGAGTGTGGCCCAACAGGAGAGAGAGAACACAGCAGGCTATCATAAGTCCCAAACAGTAGAGTCCCTTGCAATGTCTTGGAAAGAAGAGGTGGGTATATTCCCCGGTAGAAGTATTGCGGGCCTTCATGCCAAAGCTGTCGCACAGCCTCTGACACTGCCATAGCATGTATCTGTTGCCGGAACACAACCTTATAGATAGGGAAGGTCAGAAAAGTAGACATAAAGTTGGAAACGGCCCCAAGGGCATAGGCCTGGGAGTGCCAGTTTTTCTTTCCTGGAGACTCTGCTCGTGTCCTGTGCTGAAGTTCCTTTCCAGGAGAGTGGTTCTGTTCCACCATGCTGAAGACAACTGGGTGCAGATGGAAGAAAACTGGCATAAGTGGGGAAAAAAGAGGTTAGACTGACCACTTAAATCTGTTGGTGACATTTTCATTACTTAGGTAGAAACAGAGTCCTAAGAAACTTGGCTCTAAGGAAACAAGCAACACTTTGGGTAAGTTTCTGAGAAATAGACACACCTTTTTTTTTTAATTTTTATGGGTTTTTTTTGTTTATTTTTGAGAGACAGAGAGAGACAGCATGAGCAGGGGAGGGTCAGAGAGAGAGGGAGACACAGAATCTGAAGTAGTCTCCAGGCTCTGAGCTAGCTGTCAGCACAGAGCCTGACACAGGGCTTGAACCCATGAACCGTGAGATCATGACCTGAGCCGAAGTCAGATGCTTAACCAACTGAGCAACCCAGGCGCCCTGAAACAGAGTCTTAAGAAATAATTCATCAGCTTCAAATTAAAACAAAGGAAGTTTGGGAGCACCTTGGTGGCTCAACCGGTTAACCTTCCAACTCTTCTGTTTTTTCTTTTAAGTGTTGGTGAGAATGTGGAGAAATTGGAACTTTTTTTAATGTGTATTTATTTTTGAGAGAGAAAGAGAGAGAGAGAGTGCGCAGAGGAGGGGTGGGGTGGGGAAGAGGATTCAAAGAAGACTCTGGGCTATAAGCATGGAGCCCAAGCCTACTGCTATGGGGCTCAAACCCACAGAAGCAGGAGATCATGACCTGAGCCAAAGTCAGGCACTCAACTGAATAAGTCACCCAGGTGCCTTGGGTGTCTGACTCTTGATTTCAGCTCAGGTCAGATCACAGGTCATGAGATCCAGCCCCACCAGGCTCTACACTAATAGCACAGAGCAGCCTCCTTAGGATTCTCTCTCTCTCTCTCTCTCTCTCTCTCTCTCTCTCTCTCTCTGCCCCTTCTCCTCTCGGGCTCTCTCTGGTGCTTGCTCTCCCTCTCTCTCAAAATAAGCATTAAAAAAAAAACAAAGGCAAGTTTTTTTTTTTCCTGAACAGAGTCACCTATACAGTGGTTTACTGACAAATCAAATATTCTAATATTCAAAGAAGACTGAAGAAAATAAAACTGGGAAAACATGGCTCCAAACTCTACTGCATTCGACTTTTACCACATGAAATTTTGCATTTGGTAAACTGCTAAAATAAGTTGCTACTCTCTTTCCAAAAAGTGGCACTATCTCATAGAAGCAGAAAGACATTCAGAAGTTGTATTCTAATACTTTCTTTAAAGGCTGGTAGTAAATTTGGGGACGGGGTAATCTCCTTTGCTTCTATGCCTGCAGATTCCTGCCAGTACTGTAACTGTTTCATAGCAATGCCCTGTCCCCCCTTCCAACTGAGGAACAGAGAGAGTAGCTGTTATTGGAAGGCCAGAACCAAAAGTCTCCATACCTGGCAATTTCCAAGCCTATCCTTGCAGACCTGTAGCTATATAGTAGAGCAGGGATTTTCAACCTTGACACATGTGACATTTTTGCCCAGACAATTCTTTGTTGTAGGTGCTTGTCCTGTGCATTATAGAATGTTTAGCAGCATCCTGGCCTCCGCTCACTGAATGCCAGTAGAGCAGAAGGTGGGATCAACTCAGCAATAATAACCAAAGTTATTTCCAGACATTGCCATATGTCCCCTGGGAAACAAAATCACCACTAGTTCAGAATCACTGTACTAGCGGGAAGACAGTACAAGGGCAGCAAACTACTGATCCCACCCCAGAAAGGGCTGGGAGCTGGTGGGGTAGATGAGAGGTAACATGGGATCCAGGACACATGAAGGAAACTCAGGATCAAGAAGAAATTAATGCTCATTGTAGGTCTGAGAGCCTAAAAGAGTTTTTCAGGAAGAAAATATGGCTGAGAGGACAGAGTGTGGCACAGTGAAAGGTAGTGTGTGGAGGAGAGGAAGCATAGAGCTGTAGAGGGAGGGGAGAGGAGAAGACAGGGAGAGGAAGGGAGGCATCTTGACTGGGCAGGAGATTCACATCTAGACTGGTAGGAATGGCAGACTCTGGAGGTTTCACACAGAGC
>NC_043717.1:69841904-69850738 GCF_006229205.1 Suricata suricatta
GGGGCCCCTGGTAGCCACCTCCACCTCTCTAGAGCCAAAAGAGATGCCTCCCCCAACCCCAGGCCACAGGTAGCTCCATTCAGGCCTCCAAAGCCACAGGTATCCCCAATATCCCCCATATCTACTACCAACAAACTGCTACCCCAAGTCTTACCTGCATCTAAATAAGGGCCAGGTAGTGACGGAAATGTTTGTGCTCTCTTGTATTTCAAAGTGCAATGATGTTTCACTTCTTTCCCACATTTTCTTGAGTTACCTATAACTAAACCTATGTGTGTTGACTGACTGCATAAGTCAAGCTGACATAGGGGAAGAACTGGGCTAGGATTTTGCAGACTAGCATTCTAAGTGCTAGTTCTATTATCAACTTCCTGTATGACCTTTATAAATCCATTGACATCTTGGAGTCTCATCCATCTCAGTTATAAAATGAGCTGATGGATTGGGGTTCCTGGGTGGCTCAGTCAGTTGGGCATCTGACTTTGGCTCAAGTCATGATTTCACAGCTCATGAGTTTGAACCTCTCATTAGGTGAACAGAAGCCCTGCTTGCAGTGAGCATGAGCCCCACTTCTCTATCCCTCTCTCTTTCTGTCCCTCATGGAATTGAATCTCTGTCTCCCTCTCTGCCCCTTGCTCACTTTCACCCTCTCTCTTTCTCAATAAAACAAAACAAAACAAAACACACATCAGCGGTAAAATGCTCTCTAGGCATTCTCATATTGTGCATGTCACTGGGGGCTGACATGGGGGAACTGGGGCCATTATTTGATAGCAGAATTATGCTTTTCCATTCACAATTCCTTCTGCCAGTTTTGCCAATCATTTTCAGGAATTAAAGGGGAACAATAATTTAGAAATACCTTAGCTTAAATATCTAATTCATCATTTTATAAATGTAATTCTTCCTATTTTATAGTGGAGGAGGAGAATCCACTTTTTCCCCATGTATTCACCCATATGAGGCCAGGCTTTGGGAGCAGACATATCAGAAATTGAATTCTGGAGATGCCTGGGTGGCTCAGTCAGTTAAGCATCCGACTTCAGCTCAGGTCATGATCTTGTGATGTGTGAGTTCTAGCCCTACATCAGGCTCTCTGATGTCAGCACAGAGCCTGCTTCAGATCCTCTGTCTTCCTCTTTCTCTGCCTCCTCTCTCTCCCTACCCCACCTCTCTTTCTCTCTTAAAAATAAACATTAAAAAAAGAAACTGAGTGTCTCTGCCACTTAGTTGTGTGACCTTAGGCAAGACACTACACTCAATCTGTTTCTTTAGCCATGAAATAGCAATGATAGTTCTACCTCAAAAGATTGTTGCAAAGATTAATAAAATAAAATGAGATAAAGTGGTTAAGCATCCATATTATGGTGACCTCAATGAAATGTATTTTAAAAAAGAGAGAGAGAGAGATGCTTCCAGACTTCACCAACTGTCTCCACAGAGCACACACTCCTGCAGGATCCAGTCAGCCAGAACCAGATAAAGGGGTGGTGGAACAAATCCTGTGTTCACATGGGAGGCAGAGAAGGCCTTTATTCTGTGAATGCAAAGATGTTCTATAAACTATTCTAGGCAGTCTGGCCCCTTGACATGAATTTCAAAGTACAAACCACAGAATGTGCCTGGAATCAGTCTTGAGTAGTTATTCCATATACCTCATGATATGTCTCCTATGTTTACAGCCTAATAGAGTGAGCCCAGGGATTCCAGACTCCCCTTGCAAGTTGAGTCCAGATGGACAGCCTGTATGATCACCCCAGGATCCAGCCCCACATTTATTCGTTCATCCAGGGCCTCCCTCAGCCAATCTTTGTTCAGCTCCCATACACATACTGATTGTCTACTAAATCACTGTGGGTAAATTACTGTGAAGTTATAGGTGAATAGGACTTGGTACCTGCCTTTAAGGGCTTGAGAATCTAGTGGGGGAGACAGGTCAACAATGAGCTAAACTATACCGGAAGGCAAAATAAAGGGTACACTATTCAAGGTCAGAGTAGAAAGATGAGCAATTTATCCTACCTGGGACAGGGAGCAGCCAAGAAATTTCTCTGAGGAAAGGGGCATTTGACTTGATCCTTAACAAATGACCAGGATTTCATTAGGTAAAAGAGGGAGGGCAGGCATTCTATGCTGAGGAAGAGGGCTAAGGCACAGAGGTGTAAAAATATGAATGGTGCACAGCTCTGGATGCAGGTGTGGGAAGGAGATAGAGCTGTGGCTGACAGGAGTGGATTTAGAAAAAGGGCCATATTTGTTTTCCCCACTGCAAAGTGTTATCCATAAAGATACAGATTTTGGAGTCAAACAGCCCTGGGTGTGAATTTCACCATGCCACTTCCTAGCTTTATGACCTTGGCCAAGTCTCTTCACTTCTCTGAGCTTCAATATCCTTATCTAGAAAATGATCATCATGAAGCTTGCATGAGAGGAAGTATATAAAATTCTTAGCACAGTACTCATTATACAAATTGCTCCATAAGTTATATTACTAGCTTCATTTAAAAAATGATCCCAGAAATAAAGATTAGATTACAACTACACTTCTAAAAGCTGAAATCAGCCTAATGCGCTAGGTCATCTGCAGAGTGCAGTTTACTTTATTTTTTAATGTCTATTTTATTTATTTTGAGAGGCAGAGAGAGAGGGAGAGAGAATCCCAAGCAAGCTCCACAGAGCCAGCACAGAGTCAGATGGATCACATGAAGACATCATGACCTGGGCCTACCAAGAGTTGGATGTTTAACCAACTGAGCCAACCAGGTGCCATGCAGAGTGCATTTTAAATCACTGGTTTGGGAGACAGCAAAGTTGTTCATGGCCTTTGAAGTCTGACAGCCCTGAGGGGGCTAAAGTCTCTGTAACTCCACTTACTAGCTGTGTGGCCTTATATAAGTTACTTAATTTCCCTGAAACTCAGGTTCCCTATCTGCAAAATGGGATTACAATGCCTGTCAAATAGGGCTGCTGAGAAGCTTAAATGAAAAGATAACAGATGGAAAGTTCCTGGTAGAGAGGAGGCAGGAAGCCAGGGAAGCTATTACTGTTTCAGCTGAAAATTCTCCCTAACCTTCAGGCTTTTAAGGTTTCTTTGTTGAAATTGGAAAATTTGGTCTCATCAGAGCCATGAATTGGAACACACTCCCACACATGAAGCTAGAGATAAGGGATACTCCATATCCAACTGGAGCCAGTTTAGCAAATTTTCCTCCCAGCCTTTCGGGAAGAGATCTTTGCTTTGTTTTTAGGGCCCAATCTAAACCCCTTTACATAATCCATTTCTTCTCACTTTTTTGGTCAGAGCTCTAGAATCTATTTGTCCTATTTGATCCCATCCCCACCTAAGTTGGCAGTGAAACCAATTTAAACACAGAATAGGAATCTGCTGAGACCCAGGGTCAGACACCATGGTATTGGGGAGCAGAACCAAAAGTCTCAAGGAAGCCCAAGTGTTACTGCCAGCATCATTAATGACTGTGTGAGGTGAGTCTTCTCTCTACCTTGCACACCCTCCAGCCTCTACCACCCCTCCACACTGTTCCATAAACAAGTAAAAGGCCACAGTACTCAGATAAAAGTCCTCATCTCCAGGGGCACCTGTGTGGCTCAGTGGGTTAAGTCTCTAACTTTGGCCCACAACCTATCTCATGGTTCCTTGGGTGGAGCCCCACATCAGGCTCTGTGCTGAAAGCTCAGAGCCTGGAGCCTGTTTCAGATTCTGTCTCTCTCTTTGTCCCTCCCCTGCTTGCACTCCATGTCTTTCTCTATCAAGAATAAACATTAAAACAATTTTTAAAGAAAAAAACAGTCCTCATCTCCAAATCTGAATTGTTCACTTCAAAGAACCCTAGGTATTTGGTTTGTAAATAAGAAGGCAGAAAGGAGCAGGTGAAGTACCTTGGCAATTTGAAGATGAACCCAACAGTGTGGAAGGGCATTAGATTGTTCATTTGTTACCAAGCATCCAAAGTCAAGAACATGCCCCACAGGGGGCCTCCTAGCCACAATTTACATAAGTAAAGTAAGACATGTTCTTCAAGAATGAGAAGTGATAGAATATAGAGGTTTCCTAGCCACTGGCCTCACAGCTCATTCAAGCTGGTGGCCAGCCCTGCATGCCGTTTCCATGGAGTTATTACTTATTTAGGGCCAGTGATGCCAAATCCAGCAAAGGAGAGGTCCCCTCAAGAGCTTACAGAAGGGCAACCTAGCAACCTGTTCTCAAGTCAGGAAATGAAAGAGCTGTATCAGCGATAGAGAGCAGTGGATCAGGTGTTAGGTCAAACTGTTTCATTTCTCACACTTCTTCCTGAAGCTCAAGTAGAAAGAAGATATTATGAAGAAAGATTATAGGGGAATGGTTCTTAACCATTTCTGGGCCACAAACTTATCTTTAAAAATCTACAAAACTAAGAACTCAGAAAAATATACAGAGTCCAATTCTTTGCAGACAATTTCATAAAGGACCCTGGGTAGGAACCTCTACTCAGTGGAGTTAGATTTCATGACTGATGTGCTGTGGCTAGATACATTGGCAGCAGGCCATTTATTGATTACCCTCAACATGATGTGGTGTCTTCAGCAGTGATTCATAAATTTCTCTACATCTCAGTATTAACCACAGCACTGGTTAAAAATATAAATCACACTCCTCGCTCCTGGTCCTAACAAACCTGAATCCCCCAGAGGTGGAGCTAAGGAATCTGCCTTCTAACAAGCTTTCCAAAATGATACTGAGGCAACCAGTCTTGTACGCATACTTTGATTAATAACAGAAGTTCTGTGTAAGAGAGATTTGGTCCAAATTTTTACTTCACCTTGTAATTTCAGGCAAGTCATCTCACTTCTCTGAGCCGTCTTTCCTTTGAGCTCATAAGCTGTAGAAATAATGTTTTACTTTTTTTAAATAAACAAGCAGCTTATTGTACTATAAAGTATAGTGTAAAATGAGAAAGAAAGGTGCCTTAGTTTCCTCTTCTCTACAATGGGTACTGTAAAAGTGGTCTACCTCATTGCCCCACCCCCTCCGCCACCCCGCCGCCTCCCTGCCCCCTCTCACTGAACACTACTATTACACCAAGACTCCTGGTGGTTTGAGACAACCGATGTAAAAATACTCTCTAGGCAGCTCAGCTGAGCAAATAGTTGGCATTAGAACAACAGATTTGGATGGAAAATCGGATGCTGATACTTATTTGCTGTGTGATGCTGGGCAAAACTCCTGATCTCTCTGTTTACTCATCTGTACAATGGAGATAATAGTCCTTGCTCACTAATTCTATATAGTTCCAAATGGGTCCTCCCATCTCCATTTTGGCTTGTCTCCACTAACCCTCAAAGAATAGAGAGGAGCATTTACGGGGGCAGCCTTTGAAATCAGACATGTCGACTTGGGTGTGAGCTCTTAGCTCTGCACTTCTTAACCATACTGGTTGAGTGCTGAAGATCTCTCTCTCTCTCTCTCTCTCTCTCTCTCTCTCTCTCTCTCTCTGTTAAACAGGCACACCACTACCTCCTTCACAAGGCTGTTGAGAAGAATAAATGAGATGTCGGCGCATTTGCATGTAGAAAGCGCTCAGTAAATGCTTTCTCTCCTTCCCCCTGTACAAAGGTGAGGAACTCTTATTGTTCACTTGATTTCTGTCCCACCTCCTGTTTAAGGCATCTGGTCTCAAAGAGCAAGGGAAAGAGTCGAGATGGAAGGGGAGAGGGAGAAAGAAAGCGAGGGGGAAGCAGCAAACTCACGGGTAAAATGCAAATCGGCCCGGTCCGTGCCTCCCAGCTGCACTTGACACCACGCTGGCTTCGGCAGAGTGCTGCAGCCCCAACCGGCCGGCTCCCCTCTTTTGCTAGCAATGGCCTCAGGGCCAGAGGCTGAGCGAGAAGGCCGCCCCCGAGCCCTACTGATTGGCCGTGCCGCCCCACTCTTCTAGCTCTTTTGTGTCAGCTCTCAGAGGCGGCCGCTGGGAGGACCCAGGCGGTGGGCGGGGAAGATTGCGGCTGCCTTGGGAACCTAGCTGCCTAGACTTGGCTACCCTTTGCTGTGCTGCCCTGTGGAGCTGCTCCGTTGGGCATCTCGGGTTCGTTTTGCGGCCGAGGAAGTGTCATCTTTTTCCCTTGCAAGGCCGCGGAGACTGGAAGGAGGCATCCACAGCTGTCCAAGTCAGAGCATCCGCTGCCCACAAGCGAAGCACAGGTAAAAAAGAAAAAAAAATAGATGGGGTGGGGGGCGATTGCCTGCTGAGGAGGAAGGGGAAGCTCTACCAGTACTGGCCAGCTCCCCACTTAGGGATTCAAGTGCAGCCGGGAAGGAGCACTCCCTTGGCCCCGTTGCGCCAAGGGAGGAGATGGGGTTTTGCTGGTTGCTGCCAAGTGGGTAGGATTTGCCTGAATTGAAAGCGGGGGAGGGGGGGCATTTTCAAAGGGTGTCAAGGGACAAGGGGGAGAAAAATCACAGGCTGTCCGCTTTGAACCCTTTTTGCATTTCCCCATCTCTTCCTGGGAAAGAATATGTGGGTGTGCATGTCCAGCTTATATTCCCTTTCTCCGTACCAGGCCATCAAAGCCAAATCAGAACTTGAAGTCTGTGCAGCTGATTGCAGAGCTGGTAGGCCAACAATTTCCCAAGGGAAAAGTAATGGGAAGGGTTGCTTTGGCTTGTATTCAGAAGGTAGGAGAGAGAATTTTCTGTGAATGTGGGAGATGGAATTTTCCATCTGGCTACAGCGGAGGGCAGGGGGAAGGGAGTAAGATGAGGAATGAGGGATGAGGCTGCTTTTGACTCTCCCTTCTCTGTCTGGCCCTTCCTGATCACGCTGTCTTGACGCCCTCAGGACTAGGCTCTTCTGTGAACCCTTTACTGTATTCAGATGGGGGAAATGAGAGGTGGGTAGACTTCTATCTGCATTAATTAAGCCATAAATTGGCTTTATTTTGGACAGAAGAGGTCTTGGATACCACCAAAGTGGAGAGGATGGCCTGAACTCTGTCCCTGCCCTCCTCTGTCTGCCTAAAGGTCTATTCTCTGCCTGTGTCCATTTCCTTGGTGACTTTACTCTTTTTATGAAAGGATTGTTACTCTGTTAAACCTTCACAAAATGAAGGAAAATACAAAAAATATAAATTACTGGAAACTCTCCACCCTTATATAAACATTATCAATCAGCCCTTTGATAAATGTCTCTCTAGATATTCCCCTGTAACTGTGTACCCAAGTATGTATAAATAAAAGTGATCAGGAGCACCTGCGTGGCTCAGTTGGTTAAGCCTCTGACTTCAGCTCAGGTCATGATCTTACAGTCTGTGAGTTCGAGCCTGCATCGGGCTCTGTGCTGACAGCTCAGAGCCTGGAGCTTGCTTCAGATACTGTGTCTCCCTCTCTCTCTGCCCCTCCCCAGCTCACTCTCTGTCTCTCTCTCTCAAAATAAAATAAAAACATTAAAAATCTTTTTAAAAAAGTGATCAAATATAAGTGCTCTTCTATACTGTGTATTTTTCACCAAACAAATATATGTTGTGGAGTTCTGTGTCAATGAATACATATGAGCATCACGTCCAATGTTTCTGTGTGATGTTACTTTTAAAAATATAGAAGAAAAATAAATAAGACCAAATATAAAAGCTCTAACGGGGGTGGGGTCATATAGTGAAATGGAGTTTGTTACCATTCTCATTTACAGATGATGAAAAGGGAAGGTGAAATGGGCTGAATATCTCCCCAAAAGCCCCTTATCACAAATGGTCTGTATCCTAGGTCAGGGTCAAATCTGCACCCACTAGTTAATATCCCAATGCTTTCTTCTCTAATGCATCCTGAGAAATGTGATGATGGACAAGGATGGGGGCAAAAATGGGATGTGGATTATCTCAGGGGTCCCATTCCTATTCACTTTGGGAAGGAGTGCTCTCCCTTCCCTGGGTAGATTCCTTAGACTGCTGTTACTGCTGCTCCTGGACAATACCTGCTGGCATCAATAAGACTATCCTTTGGGCTGACACTACCCTCCGCTTCCTCCTTCAGTACTGAAAAAACAGCATCTCATGGGAATTTAGTACCAGGAGCTGCAGCACCTCCCAAGCCTCCCTCTGACTACATCGTAGAGGACACCAGCAGCCCAAGAACTCTAAGCTAACCTTGTCCTGATCCAACAGATGGGAATACCCAAGGAAGGATGAAAAGGAATCTGGGTGCCAGGTAATATGAAAAAACATGGGAATTAGAAAGCCTACATACTCTTTTTATTTTTTTAGTGTTTACTTTCAGTGGGGAGGAGTAGAGAGAGAACCCCAAGCAGGCTCTATGCTGTCAGCTCAGAGCTCAACATGGGGCTTGATCTCATGTACCAAGAGAGGCAGATACTTAACCAACTAAGCCATCCAGACACTCCTCCATATACCCTTTTAGAACTGAGGACATTGATAGGAAAGAGACATCATGAAAAGACCTTCCTGGACACCTGTTATTGGCCTATTTCATGGTCTCAGATTGGAAGGTGATAAAAAATGACCCTCTGTCCATAAGGATCCCCCTGTTCTTTGTAGGTATATCAATTCCTATCCTGCTGAGCAAGATAAGGTTGATGGGGGATGTTTTAATTTAAGGTAGGGTGTAGAGTGGAATGAATACAGGCCTGAGGGGGTTTGTCAGGAAGGAAATATGGCTGAGAGGACAGAGTGTGGCACAGTGAAAGGTAGTGTGTGGAGGAGAGGAAGCATAGAGCTGTAGAGGGAGGGGAGAGGAGAAGACAGGGAGAGGAAGGGAGGCATCTTGACTGGGCAGGAGATTCACATCTAGACTGGTAGGAATGGCAGACTCTGGAGGTTTCACACAGAGC
>NC_043717.1:69850838-69876010 GCF_006229205.1 Suricata suricatta
ACCCCTAGCACCTCATGTTTGCCTTCAGCTTCACCTCCTTAACCCCATGGCCAAAAGGAGACTAGGAGGGCACTTCTGCCTCAGACCCTTTAGCTGAGAACTGGCCAGGAGGGAAGGGTCATCAGGCTCATTTCTTGCATCCCTCTGGGGGCAATTCGGGGCCCCTGGTAGCCACCTCCACCTCTCTAGAGCCAAAAGATACCCATGTCCACTGAGTTCTACTCAGGCCTCCAAAGCCATAGGGGCCCACCAACATTCCCTGACTCTTGGTTTATAGCTTTCTATTTATCCCTATTCTCCTCTAAATCTATTCTTGGAAGGAATCTGTCCACTTATCTATCTTAAATTAAAGTATCCTTTCTTTTTCTGCTCACCCTTTCTCAATTTTACTCTCTAAGTTCTTGTTGAATAGTTTACCCAAATAAACAGTTTATGCTGTCATAATTTCATTCTGGGACCAGGTAGGGTAAGAAGAAAAATTAATGTGACACCTACCTCTGCCCTCCTTTTCAGTGATGTTAGCTTTGAAGTTCAGTACAGACCACTGCTTTGTAAAACTGTTCTAGGATTCATCCCCATTTCTTCCCCCATCCTCTTCTTTGTGTTGTAAACTTAAAATGTCTTAATTTTTATTTCACCAAAATGACACAAACCTCATACTTTATTTAACTTTGTGTAGCATTTGCTTTTACAGTGTTCAGGACATATGTATCTTCCCTGAAATACATAAGGAACCTGGGAATTCAGATCGAACTAAGGGAGTTAACCAAAAGAAGGATTTTTGAGAATTTTGTGTGTGACAGCCTTCATTTGAGATTAATTTTCTCCTTCTCCCTTTAACTCTCATGAATTGCTAAGAGATGAAATGAGTCTTTTGTCAGGAGAAACAAGACTTTGCATGACCGTTTTGTGCATTATCCCTCTTCTTCTAGATATTATTTTCCCTTGCTTTCTATGATACCCCTATCTCACAGTTCCCTCCAGATCTTTTCAGTGACTACCATATAGTCTCTTTTGCTAAATCTTCTTTCTCTTCCTGATCCTTTCATAATAGCAATAAAAATTAAAACTACTACAACTGTGATTTATTGAAGGTTTATTAGGTGCCAGGCATCCTCGTGCCAAGCCTGTTAAATGTAGCAGCTCTTTAATCTTACAGTAACCCCATTAGATAGCTACTGTTATTACTTTCCATTTCTAATTTACTATTGACATTAATTCAATTGCTATTAATTGCCACCTATTTCAGATGAGGAAAAAGGCTGGAAAATTAGGAAACTACCAAGGGTCATGCAGCTAATTAGTGGGGGAGTCAGAGATGAGATGCCTGACTGACTGACTCCAAAGCCAGTGCTCCTTACGCCTTAGTTCTCATACATAGCACCCTATGAAGTAGGTGCTACAATTATCTGCACATGATGCATGAGAAGACTGAGGTCTACACATATGAAGTGGTTGGCCAAAAGTCATAAGAGCAAGTGGTTTGTGTGTCACACACAAGGATGGAATCTTCTGAGGAACATATGGAGGCTTTTCTACCTTTCTTTTTCTCTTGCCCTGGACTGTAGCTAGACATCCCGCTGCCTCGCAACCACCTCCTCCTGGGCCTTCAGTTAGATTATCGTACTCCATTCAAGCTTGGTGGTGGTGGTGTTTCTCTCTAGGCCTTAGGTGCAAACAGTTATGGATTTAACATATGCAAGAGGAGATAGCAGGAGAAATAGTGGGAGAGGGATTAATTGTACAATTAGAGGTGCTAGGGGAACTTCATTACCCAATTGGAAGAAAAGATAAGTTTGCTTTCTCCCATAACACTAAATATGAATCCAGATCAATTTGATAAATAAATGTAGATTTTATGCAAATGTGTACTCTTACTAATTCTGAAATAACATATTTAGTTGTTATGAAAGGAATAAAAAGAATCAAATGTTCTAAAGCAACCCCTCTTTTTTTCTGAGAAAGAGAGAGAGAGGAGAGACAGAGAGGGGGTCAGAGGAAGAGAGAGAGAAACTTAAGCAGGCTTCACCCCTAGCACAGAGTCCTAAGGGGACTCAATTTCACAACCCTGAGATCATGAATTAAGCCAAAATCAAGAGCCAGAGGCTTACCCAACTAAGCAACCCAAGTGCCCCAAAAGCAACCCCTCTTGAAACTGCAAGAAAATACATATTACATCTCTGGGTTAGAGAAAGATTTAACTTTCCATGGTTAAGAGTGATGAAAGAAATGATAAAGGAAAGAACAGTAACTCAGAAGACAGCCTTAACAGAAATAAAAAAAAATACCAAGCTAGAAGTACTGGCAAAAAAACAAGAAAAATCATAATAACAGCAATGTTCTATTGTGTTTTGATAGCTAACATTTATTAAGTCTTACAAAGTGCCGGGTATATTTTAAGAGCTCTACATCACTTTATTTCATTCTCACAATAAACCCTGAGGTAGATCCTAATATTTTCCCCAGGTTCAAAAGCATTCTTATGTAAGGGGGAAAATGAGAATATGCATAAAATGTAAATATGGATCTTAACAAATTATTATAAAGCAAACCACCATAAACATCAAGAAATATAATATTGCCAGACCTTCTGAAGCCCCTGCCCATCAAACCACTCTCATGACAATTATGGCTAATATTTTCTTGCTTTTCTTTAGAGCTTTGCCACTCAAATAGGAATCCCCATACACCATTATTTTGTCCTAGAACTTTATATAAATAGAACTATAGTGCATGTATCCTATATCTGGCTCATTTCCTTTACAATTAGGTTTTTGAGATTCACCTTTGCATGTAGCATTTGTTCATTTTCAGTGTCACATTACAGCACTCCATTCTATGAGCTTACATGACATTATTTATCCATTCCACTGCTGAACATTTGGGTTGTTTCCCGTTTGCAGCAATTATGAAAAATGTTTCTATGAATATCCTTTTTCTGCCTCCTGGTGGACATGTGCACACGTAGGGTATCTACTTAGTGTAGAGGCTGTTTTAGGCAAGGGGCTTGAACAGTGGACACTTGAGCATAGCAAAAGGGCCCACAACAACCAACAGAGGTGAATGCAAACAGACTATTAAGTGACCCACATTGACATAGCCATAGGCCCTAACTGACCAAGTAAAATCAGGCACAGTTCATACTTCCTTACTCTACCCTTTAAAGGTGGCCCATTACCACTGTCTCATTGCAGTCTCTCCTTTGCTGTCCTGCCCTCTCCTCTGGAAGAAAATAAGAAATATAACTATGTTATGACCCAGAAATTGCACTACTAGGTATTTATCCAAAACATACAAAAACTCTGAGTCGAAATGGCACATGCATCACAATGTTTATAGCAACATTATGAACAACAGCCAAATTATGGAAAGAGCCAAGTGTCCATTGACTGATGAATGGTTAAAGAAGATGTGGAACACACACACACACACACACACACACACACACACACTCACTCACTCACAGCTGGAATATTACTCAGCCATCAAAAGAATGAAATCTTGCCATTTGCTATGACATGGATGGAACTAGAGTACATTATGCTAAGTGAAATAAGTCAGTCAAGAAAAGATAAATATCATGTGATTTCACTCATATGTGGAATTTGAGAGGCAAAACAGATGAACATAGGGAAAGGGAAGGAGGAGTAAGATAAAAACAGAGAAAGAGACAAACCATGAGAAACTTAAATACAAAGAACAGATGAGGGTTGCTGGAGGGGTGTTGGGTGGAGGGATAGCCTGAATGGGTGATGAATCACTAAATTATATTCCTGAAATCATTATTATACTACATGTTAACTAACTTGGATTAAAATAAAACTAAAAAATTTAAAACAGTGTTTCTGTTACTCCATGTATTCACAAGCACTTGGTACCATCAATAAAGCTTTATAATTCACTTGAAGTTTCACACATCTGTTATTAAATTTAGTTCAAGGTACTTGATTTTGTATCCTTTTGTAAATGTAATTTTTTTTAAATTTCACTTTCTAAGTTCTTACTGAGGGCATACAGAAATTGAATTGATCTTTTGATGTTAATTTTGTATGCTGATTTGCTAATCTCTCTTAACAATTATAAATTTTTATCTGTACCTTTATTACTTTCTGCATACATAAGCATTATCATCTTCAAATAATAACAGTTTTACTTGCTTTCCAATATACATGAAAACTAGGAGGATTGAGGACAGATTAATCATTGCCAGCATACAAGGATGGAGCAGAGGGTGTGAATATAAAGGAGTAGCAAAAAGAAGCACTTCTGAGATAACAGATCAGTTTTATATGTTGACTGTGGTGGTTACACAAATGTATACATAGATATAAATCTGTATAGAGGGGCACCTGGGTAGGTCAGTCGGTTAAGCATCTCAACTCTTGATTTTGGCTCAGGTCATGATCTCATGGTTCAAGCCTCCCTGTCAGGCTCTACACTGACAGCATGGAGCCTGCTTGGGATTCCCTCTCTCCCTCTCTCTGCCCCTCCCTACTCTCTCTCAAAATAAATGAACATTAATAAAACTGTAGGGGCATCTGGGTGGCTCAGTCTGTTAAGCTTTGGACTCTTGATTTTGACTCAGGTCATAATCTCATAGTTTGTGATATCGAACCTTGGGTCGAGCTCTGTGCTGACAGCGCAAAGCCTACTTGAATCCTCTCTCTCTCTCTGCCCATCCTCCGCTTGTGTGCTCTCTTTCTCTCTTTCAAAATAAATAAATAAACACTTAAAACTGTATAGAACTACAAAGATACATACAAATAAATACATGTAAAAATGATGAAAAGTGAATAAGGTCTATGGTCCCGTTAATATTGTACCAATATCAGTTCTCCGAATTTGATATTGTTCTACAATGACATAAGATACTACCATTAGGAGAAGTTTGGTGACAGGTACATGGGCCTCTCTGAAATACTTTTGTAATTTCCTGTGAATCTTATAATTATTTAAAAGCCACATATTTTTTTTAAAAAGCTACTATGGGTTTCCAGAGTTTCAAAAAGTAACCTTGGTACATTTAATTACTAGAATCATTCTATTAGTTGCTTTCCATGCATAGCTGGGGTAGTTTAAAAATTCCCCACCTTTTGACAAATTTTGCAAACGTGCTCAAATGAAGTGTACTAGTGCTTCTTTTTAAAATTTTGAGTTATTTTTATGATACATTTTAAAATAAAATTATATGCAGATGGTAAAAATATATTACTAGTATTTTTAGACCCTAAAGAGTTTTTGCTTATGTAGGTTACAGATCTACCAGTATTTTCTGTATTAGAAATGAAAACTGAAAATATCTAAAAATATTTATAAATTCATCAAAAATACCAGGAAACCTACTACTTATTAACATAAATAATATATTTTATAAAATAATTATATTTCCCAAAATAAAAAGTGATTTAGAAATGTTTTATGTATTTGAAAATCTCTTTAATGTCTGCCTTAATACAAGACATTTAGATTCTCATATTTGCTTCTGCATATGAAAAAAATCCAACCTTATGGAAATATGTAGTCGGAAAAAGCAGGATTTCCCAGACCTTTGGAAAGGTCTCAGGCGTCAGCTGTCTCAAGTCAGACCACACTTGGAGAATAGCAGTGCTGGAGATACAGACTGAAATATTTACAAAGTAAATGTTAGAATGTCTGCAATTTGAGTTATAATACTCTAACACACACACACACACACACACACACACACACACACACACACACACACACTTCTCATTATATGCAGTAGTTATGTTCAATAATATCACCACTAACAGTGAATTAGCAAATAATGAGCCAGTGCTTCTAGCAAAAATGCAGAGTGAGGTCCCTGAAAGCCCCTGGTCACATTCCCACCAACCAATCAATATATAACCTTGTTTCACTTGTGTTTGTGTTTAAAGACACCTATTTTATATTTCTCAAAATAATGACTTATATGCAGCATTTGTTTATAATAAAACACTAGCTGAAAAGGGTTTAACATTTTCCTCACTCTGAATAACATGACTTTAAATTTCTCTGGCTCTCAGCCTTACAAAAACGTTGTCTACTGTGCTTTTTACAATTCCATTGTTATCTTAATAATCCACAAATTTAGCTGCTTTTCCATCTTTTCCATAGCTGTATCACACACAATAAATAATATTTCAGCAGTTTCAGGAGCAGCCTCACATATAGATAAACAAATTTCCTCTTTTTTTTTCTAGATGTACTGTACTGTTAATTCAATAAATTGAACACAGTCAACAACACTAAAGCTCATTCATGAAAGAAGCTTATCTAGTTATGTGCATTTTCTCTGTAAGGCATATCACAGTCTTCTTGCTGTATCAGCTACTGACCCCTATTCATTCCCTTACATTCATTTAGGGGTATGACTTCTCAATTAATTTCCACGTTTCCACCCCCAAGCTTTCCCATTACCTTAAGTGATTTCAAGTTTCCAATTTTACTCATCTAACACCCTGGCCTCTTATTCCCTGATCCTCTTATCTCCAATGGCCTTCTTCCATAGAGATACCTTGAACTTTGTGATCACCTAGAATTTTCTTTACTCTTGAAACAATGAACATTAGTCTACTACTATCTCTGCATCTCATTCCCTCTCTTATATCCACTGTCCCAACACTTTAACCTTATCAAGACATCCTTGTGTTTTTTTCACAGTATGTGTTCCCATTTTCTTGTTTGTTTAGCATACATCTTAAAATCAATTGTTTCAACCCCTCTGACCAATATTCTCACCAAATCTTACCCACAAGACATCAGCTCTGAATCCACCCAAGAATTTTCTCTATCTTGTGTCATGGCTTCTAAACACTGATGAAGAAAGTATTATAAATATGATGATTAGTGCCATCCCATTTTTGTGATTTTTTTAAAATTTGTGTAATTTATTTTTATTTATTTTGAGAGACAGTGCAAGTAGGGGAGGGTCAGAGAGAGAAGGACATACAGAATCTGAAGCAGGCTCCAGGCTCTGAGCTAGCTGTCAGCAGAGAGTCTGACATGGGGCTCGAATCCATGAACTGTGAGATCTGACCTGAGCTGAAGCCGGGCACTTAACCAACTGAACCACCCAGGTGCCCCTCATATTTGTGATTTTCAACCAATAATTCTGCCTGGAAATCCTTTCTCAAAGCTTTAGTACATTCCTGCCTTCATTTCTCACAAAAGCTCTTCCAAATCATCACTATCCTTGAGCCCAATGCCTATCCCTGCTCTCAATATTCTCAGTAGACAGAATCAACTCTTATTTAACAGAGGAAAAATAAAACTAAGGGTATGAATTCAAGTCACCTCCTGATCTAGGTTAAGTGAATAAGCCAATGTGCCTCAATCAACCAATTCTTGAGAGATTCGTCGTTGTCCAACAAACCATCATATATTCTCTCAGATTCAGTACATGGGAAAGACTGAGAGGGTGGCAGACACCTGTTTTAGAGGCCAAAGTATCCTAGTACACCTGTGTCCAAGATGAATCCCTCCACTGGTGTTTTAGATCTTATACCTTCCTTCCCTTCTTAGAACGTCTTTATCTCTTAGCTCTTTCCCCATCAACATATAAACATTCTCAAGTCTCTACTATGTTTTTAAAAAATGTTACCTAAATCTTATGAGACCTTCCAGCTGCCATCAATCTTTCCCTTTCAAAGCTTATTGGAAGTATAACATGCATGTACAGTCTCCATTACTTCAATGCCAGCATTCCAGATATACATTGCTGTGTAATAAACAACCCCAAAACTTAGGGCTGAAAACAATAATCATTTTGTTATACTCATGATTGCATGGGTGAGAAACTTGAGCAAGACTTCACTGGACAACTCTTCAGCCCCACATGGCATCTGCTGGAGTCATTCTGTGGTATCTAGATGGTGGCTAGATTTATCTGGAGGGTCCACAGTGGTTTCCTTCATCCCTGATGCCTTAGTGGGGATATCTGGAATGCTGGGCACAGCTGGACTGCTCTGTCTCTCTCTGTCTCTCTTTGTCTCTCTGTCTCTGCCTTTATATATATTTAAAAATATATATAATATATAAAATATATAAATTTATATAAAAATTTAAAAAATTTTAATTTGTTGGCTATTTCTCAGTCTCCTAAAGTGACTCATTTCTTATGCTTTCCCTTTAACTACTAAGCTGTGTTATCAATTTTCTTCTCACTCTGCATATGATCTCTGGTTATATGATCTACACATATGGCCTTATCTATCACTTATCTACTAAGGATTCCTCAATATATATCTCCATTCCAGATCTCCCTCCAGAGACTCTCTTCCAGACTCATGTACTTTGACTTGGATGGTACCTCAAATGTGGCCAAAGATGAATTCATCCTCTTCCCTAAACTTTCTCTATTACTTATAACCTCTATCCTATATTGACCATCTTTCCCGAAGGCCAAGGCAAAAACTTGGAAGTTATCCTTAAGTCTACTCCCTCATATATTTTGTTATCACTCCATGACCATTTAACATGCTTTGAAGCTTTTCGATTTATCCACTCTTCCTCATCCCAGATACCAGGCCTGGCAAAGGACTAACAGGGTCTTGGCCTCTTCTAAGGATCTACAAATTGTACAGAAATTATGGCTTACTGCAATAAACTAAATAAATTTTGAAATTTTTAAAGATTATATTTTTCAGTAATCTCCAAACCCAACATGGGGCTTGAACTCAAAATAGCCACATGCTCTGCCAACTGAGCCAGTCAGACACCCCTCAAATATTGTTTATTAAAAACAGAGGTGACCAAGAGATATCAGAATAGGTGACATTTAAAGAGTAAAGCTCCTCATGGAAAGAGACACTCAGACGGATGGCAGTAGGATGCTACCTGTCCACAATGAAGTTATTTCAGCTCATGGGAAAGCCCAGATGGGGGCTTACGAAGCTTCTCTTGAACCTGCTATCCTGAAACTTCATCACATTTAGCTTATCTAGTTATAAAAGCTTACTTTTTTAAAGTTTTTTTAAATTTATAATAGTTTATTGTCAAATTGGTTTCCATATAACACCCAGTGCTTCTCCCCACAAGTGCCCCTGACCATGACCATCATCCCCTTCTCCCTTCCCCCTCCCCCTTTAGTCCTCCGTTCATTTTCAGTATTCAATAGTCACTCATGATTTGTGTCCCTCACTCTCCCCAACTCTCTTTCCCCCTTCCCCTCCCTATGGTCTTCTGTTAGGTTTCTCCTGTTCTCTTGTTAGACCTATGAGTGCAAACATATGGTATCGGTCTTTCTCCGCCTGACTTATTTCGCTTAGCATGACACCCTCGAGGTCCATCCACTTTCCTACAAATGGCCATATTTTATTCTTTCTCATTGTCATGTAATACTCCATTGTATATATATACCACATCTGCTTGATCCATTCATCAGGTGATGGACATTTAGGCTCTTTCCATGATTTGGCTATTGTAAAAAGTGCCACTATAAACATTGTGGAACTTGTGCTCCTATGCATCAGCACTTCTGTATCCTTTGGGTAAATCCCTAGCAGTGCTATTGCTCGGTCCTAGGGGAGTTCTATCGATAGGTTTTTGAGGAACGTCCATACTGTTTTCCAGAGTGGCTGCGCCAGTTTACATTCCCACCAACAGTGTAGGAGCATGCCCGTTTCTCCACATCCTTGTTGACATCTATAGTCTCTTGATTTGTTCATTTTAGTCACTCTGACCGGTGTGAGGTGGTATCTCAGGGTGGTTTTGATTTGTATTTCCCTGATGATGAGTGATGCTGAGCATAGTTTCATGTGTCTGTTGGCCATCTGGATGTCCTCTTTGGAGAAGTGTCTATTCATGTCTTCTGCCCATTTCTTCACTGGATTATTCGGACAGAATGGGAAAAGATAGTGGCAAATGGCATATCAGATGAAGGATTAGTATCCAAAATCTACAAGGAACTCACTAAACTCAATACCCAAAAAACTTACTTTATCAAGCCACATCATCAGGAACTAACATCCATATTCTGGGTACAATTTCTTGCTGTCCCACCAGAACATTCTTGCTATACTGGCTACAGGTTATATAAAAGTGGCCAGACAGTTTCTGGCTTCCACTATTAAATGACAATGTAGCTCATCAAACTCATCTTCTCTGAAATGTAACAATACTCTCTGTACAAATTGTAAGAAACAACTACCTGAAAGAACTGACAAACAACCCCAAATAGGCAACAACTGGAAGATAAGATTAGAACTATGCGATATTCCCATTTTTTAAGGCTTTTAACCATAGGGCAGGCCTCAATCAGTGGTTAAAACTGAATCTTAACCAGAAGGCAGTATTCAGGATTTCCGCTGCTGAAATATGTTGGGATAAAATCCTAGAATAGAGCGATCTTGATGGGTGGAGCCCTAAATTCTTTGTATAAACTCTGTCCAAATATCTGGCTGACTTGTGAACCATGCATGGATGGGGCAGTTTCCAGACAGCCCCAAAAGCTAAGAGAACTGAATAAAAATTTCAGCTGCTGCTTACCACCAGGGAGACTGAATATGGAATTTGGGTTCAGTTAATTTAACTGCCTGCTAAAATAAACAAATAAAAACAATACTCTTCAGAGGGACATAATGGCATCCAGAATCTCTACAAGATGTCTTCTACAAGTAGGAGAAATTTCAAAATGACTGGGTATATCAGAAAAAGAAAATGTGATCCATACTGAAGAAAAAAGACAATCAATGAAGACTGGCCCCAGGACAACCTAGATGCTGGAATTAGCAGGACTTTTTTTAGCAGCTATTATAATTATGCCCAAAGAAATACTGGAAATTATGCTCATAATGAATAATGACCAGTTGCATTCTATCCAGGTAAAGATCATCAACCTGCAGATATGAGCAACTGGATCAAGGTCTAGAAGAAACATGACAAGCCTGGCCAAGAGCTACAGTACCCACTGACATCCTCTTAGTTCAGATACTTATTATTTTTCATGTAGACTATTAAGATGGTCCCATAAATCATCTCTGCTTTTGGTTGCTATTTAGTATGATCTCTACCCCAACATACACAAACACACACTGACTATAAACACATTTACAGATTTTAGAAATAACTTTTAAAGCACAGTTTTAATCAGAACTTTAATTGATTGCAAGGGACAGAAACACAGCTTTAACTTGAACAAAAGAGGAAGTTTATTGTAATTCTCATATTATCATAGGAAGGACATGGATGCAGGGGGCCTCAAGGACAAGTAAGACCAGAGACTTGAACACCAATAGGAATCTACTGCTCATCCTGCATGTTGATTATATTCTCTCAAGCAAGCTTCCTTCCTGTGGCTGCTAAAGTGGCTATGAGCAGTTCCTGGCCACACATCTCTCAGCTATACAACAAAAGTGAGACACAATATTTTCCCCCACTTAAGTTAAAAAAATGTTGAAGAGAAGAATTCTGATTGTTCTGATCTAGATTACCTGCTCATTAATCAAACCAATTAAATCAACCCTTATGATTGGAAGCCCCCACTAAAACTATATGGCTAGACAGGAAAGAAGTAGCACCCCTCTCCCCCAAAAGAGAGGGTTTTGTTTCCAAGGTAAGGGAAAGACACTGGGAAAATGATAAAAATCTACCAGGTCTCCTGTATTCTCTGTCTTAGTTGGTGGTAAAACTATCTTCCATGCAATCACTCATGGCAGAGTCCTGGAATTTCTCTAATAGTAGTGACTGCTAGTTGTCTCCAGTATCTGTTATCTTTTCTCCTCCACAAGGCATTCTGCTGCTTGGAACATGAATGTGATAGCTGGAGCTCCATTTTGTATCATGAGGGCAAGTGTCACACTGTGAAGATGATAGGACATTAAAGCCCGTCAGGGTTTAACATTAAAGATAAATGAAGTTCTATCCTGTTTAATCTAGTTATTTTGGATGTCAGATAACTCATAGCTGAAACTAATCCTGACACCCCCCTCACTCCCCACTGTAATCAAGGCAAAATAATCTAGAAATTAAGAGTATCATGCAGTGAACCAGGTTAGAGTACCTTAGAACCAACTACCTAGGCTTGAATATATGCTCTGTAGCTTCCTAGCTCTGTGATCCCAGCAAATTGCTTTATCTCCCTGTACCTCGGCTCCCTCATATATAAAATGAGGTTAATGATATCATCTATACTGTAGATTGGTTGTGGGAATTATGGGAAGATAATTCACATAAGCACTGAGAATAATGCCTAGCTCATAATAAGCACTTAATGAGTGTTAACTATCATTTTCAATGCCTAATTTTACCTATTAAAGATTTTAAAAGACAGTCCCTACCTTCACTGCTCAAGTGCCACTTTATTCCACTCCAATGAGCTCTGTCTCCAGTCCAATTCTTCCACAACATCCTCCACAATGCCTAAGCCTGGCCTATCTAGAGCACCCTGATTGTCCAGGTCACTTCTGTTTTAAACATCTTGATGACTCCACATTATCTACAAAATGAAGCCTTAACTCCTTAGCCTGGTGACTCAGGCCCTTTTGGATGAGGACCCAACTGGCCTTTCTTGGCTCATTTCTTGTCACTCCTCCACCACCAACCATATGCTGGCTTCACTGAACTATTCTCAACCATCTTCTCCTTACCTGCCTCAAAAGTGTCAGCCAGGGGAAGATGGCAGAGCAGCATGGAGACTCTCAGCTTTTCTCATCTGTGAAATGCAGTTAGATCAGCACCAAACCATTTTGCACACCTTGGAAATTGATCTGAGGATTAACATAACAGTCGGCATAATTTGAGACACAGAAATCAGCAGGTATGTGGTGTGGAGAGGTGAACTGGGGGAAAGAATAGCTGCAGAGGGTAGGGAGCTGTTTTTGTGGAGAGAGGACAGAGAAAGAGAAAGAGGGAGAGTGCGGTGCATTGAGATCATCCAATAAAGCACTCCCCCAAAAGTAGCTGCAGAGAAAGAGTGAAAACACTTGCATGAGACTGAACAAGAAATATGTTCCTCAAAACCATTGACAGGAAGGCCGCTGCACCCGCTGCCATAGCCACTGCTGCCGCTGCAACTACTGCCGGGAGTGAGGGTCACATTCGGTTAATTTTAACTTTTAAAATGGCTGTGCGACCTGGTGCTGGGTCACTTTTGACTGGCAAGATGAATGTCGTCTTTCAATCCTAGAAGTGATTACTGAAACCATTTGAATTTAACCTCCAAAGTCTCTGAATGGGAAGCCATAGCCCAAATGGCCTTCTTCTTCAATTGGGCCTTTGTCTGGACTATGTCACCAAAGTTTGATGTTATACCAAGGACAGCTGGAGAAGGGCAAGATGGTGAAGTAAGGATCTCCGTAAGCTTCACCTGCCCGCATCTATCAAGCTGAGAAGGACTGAAACGACAATACTCTGATATGCGAGAGTGGGAGGAAAACACACAAACTCCAGAAAGCAGACAACCTCAAAGATGCCTGAGTGAGTGCGAACTGGAGAAATTAAAAATCAGGCCAAGCCTCGGAGGTGCAGAGGGGTGGGAGCCCCAGCCCAACACAGGGAGAGTTCACAGAGCCCCAGAGAGATGAGGGAAAGAGAGAGACTGAAAACACTCATACAACTGTCTTTAGAGAAGAGATAAAAAACTCGGCCCAGGATAGAGAGAGATATTGTCACCCCATATTTAACCACTGGGTGTAGGGAGAGAAATCCGTCCCATCTAGCTGGCAAATTCTTCCTTGGGCTCAGTGGCAGCAGCACCGATTCCAGATGGCACCAGGAGAAACAACCCTGTCCCTCTATGAAATCCCGGTTAGGAAGCCGGCCGCCATCGGGAGTACATCTCATCTCTGGCTGTAGCATTACAGTGCATGGATTAGGATTTGGAAATGAGGTGGAGCTTGGAAAATAAACTTGTCTCCCCTGCAGCACAGGGAGATCAGACTCAAAAGAGCAGCTTGCAATGCTTGGTTCCAGCAGAGCTTGGGCACCGCCATTCTTCTCCCCGCAACCTCCAAGTCGAGGCCTCAGAGAGCACCTTCCAAGACCTACCTATACCAAGCCACGCACATCTGTGCGGGAGAGCTGCCTTTTTTTTTTTTTCCTTGCCATCCATATATATTCTCCCTTACCTCATACTTATCTCACCCATTGGCTGGATATATGCTTTTAGACTGTCCATTGTCTTTTGTTGTTTCTGTCCCCTCCCTTTTTCCTTTCCTTTCCTTTCCTTTCCTTTCCTTTCCTTTCCTTTCCTTTGCTTTCCTTTGCTTTCCTTTCCTTCCCTTCCCTTCCCTTCCTTTCCCTTCCCTTCCCTTCCCATCTCTTTCCTTTTCTTCTCTTTTCTTACTCCTTTTGTTTTGCTTGTTTCCTTGATTTGTCAGTGAGGTTGCATGTGTTTGTTCCCTATATGTTTGTCTGTTTTCCTTTTCAGGGCTACTTCAAGAAACAAGCCAAATTACACATGATGCAGAGTCACTGAGTAGGAAAATACAATAATCAAAGGCACAACAAGAGAAACTGAGAGACACCATTAAAAGAACACTTCCTGAATGGACTGGTCCTGGAGAGTCAATGAGATTCCTTTAACACAGCAATACTAACAGGTGCACAGTGCATAACAGTATTTAAAACTGATAAGAGACAGAAAGCTAGCCAAAATGACAAAACAGAAGAGCTCTCCTCTAAAGAAATTCCAGGAAGAAGTCACAGCCACAGAACTGCTCAAAACAGATATAAGCAACATAACGGAGCAAGAATTTAGACCAATTGTCATAAAATTAATTGCTGGGCTTGAGAAAAGCATGGAAGAAAGCAGAGAAGCTATTGATAGAAAGACTAGGGATGTTAGAAATAGTTGTCATGAGTTAAAAAATGCTATAAATGAGGTGCATAATAAAATGGAAGTGGCCACTGCATGGATTGAAGAGGCAGAGAGGAGAATAGGTGAATTAGAAGACACAGTTATAGAAAAAGAAGAAGCCGAGAAAAAAAGAGAGAAATTGATACAGGAGCACGAAAGGAGAATTAGAGACCTGAGTGATACAATCAAACAGAACAATATCCATATCATAGGAATTCCTGAAGAAGAAGAAAGAGAAAAAGGTCCTGAAGTGGTGATTGATCAAATTATAGCCAAGAACTTCCCGAATTTGGGGAAAGAAATAGACATTGAAATTCAAGAGGTGCAGAGGACCCCCTTAAGACGTAATTTGAATCAATCTTTGGCACAACATATCTTACTGAAACTGGCAAAATATAAAGATAAAGAGAAAATTCTGAAGCAGTTAGGGAGAAAAGAGCTCTAACATCCAAAGAGAAACCTATCAGAGTGGTTACAGACCTATGTACTGAAACTTGGCAGGCCAGAAAGGAATGTCAAGGAATCTTCAATGTGATGAGCAGAAAAAATATGCAGCCAAGAATCCTTTATCCAGCAAGCCTGTCATTTAAAATAGGAGAGATAAAGGTTTTCCCAAATAAACAAAAATTGAGAGAATTTGTCACCACCAAACCAGCCCTACAAGAAATCCTAAGAGGGACTCTATGAGGGAAATGTTGCAAGGATACAAGGTTACCTCTCAGAGACACCACTACAAACATGAGCTCTACAGAGAACACAATGAATCCAAACACACATTTTTAAAAAATAACACTGAATGTAAATGGAATGAATGCTCCAAACGACACAGGGTAACACAATAGTTAAAAACCCAAAATCCATCTATTAGCTTTCTACAAGAGACTCATTTTAGACCTGAACATCGTCAGATTGAAAGTAAGGGGGTGGAGAAATATCTATCATGCGACTGGTAGTCAAAAGAAAGCCAGAGTAGCCACACTTATATCGGACAACCTGGACTTTAAAGTAAAGGCAGTAACAAAAGATGAAAAAAGACATTATATAATAATTACAGGGTCTCTCCATTAGGAAGAGCTAACAATTATAAACATCTTTGCACCAAATTCAGGAGCACCTAAATGCATAAAATAATTAATCACAAACAGAAACAATCTTATTGATAAAAATGTGCTAATTGCAGGGAACTTTAATACTCCACTGACAGCAATGGATAGATCAACCAGATAGAAAATCACTAAAGAAACAATTGATCTGAACGACACATTGGAACAGATGGAATTGATAGATATATTTAGAACTCTGCATCCTGAAGCTAGGAAATTCACCTCCTTCTCGAGTGCACATGGCACATTCTCTAAGACAGATCACATACTGGGGCATAAGCAGCCCTCCAAAAATATAAAAGAATTGAGATCATACCATGCACACTTTCAGATCACAATGCTATGAAACTTCAAATCATTCACAGGAAAAGCTCTGGAAAACCTCCAAAAAGGTGGAGGTTAAAAGCCACTCTACTAAAAAATGATTGGGCCAATCAGGCAATTAAAGAAGAAATTTAAAAAATATAAGGAAATAAATGAAAATGAAATACAACAATCCAAACTCTCTGAGATGCAATAAAGGCAGTCCTAAGAGGAAAGTATATTGCAATCCAGGCCTATTTCAACAAACTAGAAAAAGCACAAATTCAAAATCTAACAGAACAACTAAGGAAATTGAAGGGGAGCAGCAAGAGCACCCCAAACCCAGCAGAAGAAGAGAAATAATAAAGATCAGGGCAGATATAACAGTATAGAATCCAAGAAAACAGTTGAAGAGATTAATGAAACCAAGAGTTGGTTGTTTTTTTTTTTTTAAAGAAACAAAATTGATAAACCTCTAGCCAGGCTCATCAGAAAGAAAAAAGAGAACACCCACATAGAGAAAATCACTAATGAAAATGGATCTATTCCATAAAATCCCTCAGAAAACAAGCAATCATCAGAGATTACTATAAAAAATTATATGCCAACAAACTGGACAATCTAGACGAAATGGACAAATTCCTAAACATACATGCACTACGAAAACTCAAACATGAAGAGATAGGAAATCTGAATAGACCCATAACCAGTGAAGATATTGAATTTGTTATCAAAAAATCTCCCAACAAATAAGAGACCGGGACCAGATGGCTTTCCAGAGGAATTCTACCAGACATATAAAGCAGAGCTAGTACCCATTCTTCTCAAGCTATTCCAAAAAGTAGAAATAGAAAGAAAACTTCTGGACTCATTCTACGAAGCCAGCATCACTTTGATTCCCAAACCAGACAGAGACCCAACAAAAAAAGAGAAGTACAGGCCAATATCCTTAATGAATACAGATGCAAAAATACTCAACAAGATACTAGGAAACTGAATTCAACAACATATAAAAGGAATTATCCATCATGATCAAGTGGGATTCATTCCTGGGTTACAGGGCCAGTTAAACATTTGTAAATCCATCAATGTGATACAACACATTAACAAAACAAAAGATAAAACCATATTATCCTTTGGATGGATGCACAAAAAGCATTTGACAAAATACAGCATCCTTAATAAAAACCCTCGAGAAAGTCAGGATAGAAGAACTTACTTAAACATCATAAGAGCCATTTATGAGAAGTTCACAGAAAATATCATCCCCACTGGGGAAAAACTGAGGGCTTTCCCCCTGAAATCAGGAACATGACAGGGATGCCCACTCTCACCACTGTTGTTTAAGCTAGTGCTGGAAGTCCTAGCATCAGCAATCAGACACCAAAAGGAAATACAGGGTATCAGAATTGGCAATGATGAAGTCATACTTTCCCTTTTTGCAGAAGACATGATACTCTACATGGAAAACCCAACAAACTCCACCAGAAGCCTACTAAAACTGATCAATGAATTCAGTAAAGTCGCAGGGTACAATTTCAATGTACAGAATTCAGGTGTTTTTTTATACACCAATAATGAGAAATCAAGAAACCGATCCCATTCACAATTGCATGAAAAACCATAAAATATCTAGGAATAAATCTAACCACACATATAAAAGATCTGTATAATGAAAACTATAGAAAACTTATTAAGTAAATTGAAGAAGACACAAAGAAATGGAAAAACATTCCATGCTCATGGATTGGAAGAATAAACATTGTTAATTTGTCATTACTACCCAAAGGAATCTACACATTCAATGCAATCCCCATCAAAATTGCACCAGAATTCTTCTCAAAGCTGGTACAAACTATCCTAAAATTCGTATGGAACCACAAAAGACCCCAAATAGCCAAAGTAATATTGAAGAAGAAAACCAAAACAGGAGGCATTACATTCCCAGACTTTTGCCTCTACTACAAAGCTGTCATCATCAAGACAGTATGGTATTGGCACAAAAGCAGACACATAGACCAATAGAATAGAAGAGAGACTCCAGAACTGGACCCACCAATATATGGTCAATTAATCTTTGACAAAGCAGGAAAGAGTATCCAATGGAAAAAAGACTGCCTCTGTAGCAGGTGGTGCTGGGAGAACTGGACAGCAACATGCAGAAGAATGAAACTAGGCCACTTTTGTACACCATACACAAAAAGAAATTCAAAATGGATGAAGGACCTGAATGTGGGAAAGAAACCATCAAAACCCTATAGGATAAAGCAGAAAACAGCCTCCTTGATCTCAACCACAGCAATTTCCTACTCGACACATCCCCAAGGGCAAGGGAATCATGAACCAAAATAAACTATTGGGGCCTCATCAAGATAAAATGCTTCTGCACTACAAAGGAAACAATCAAGTAAACTAATAGGCAACTGACAGAATGGGAAAAGAGAGTTGCAAATGTCATATCAGATAAAGGGCTAGTATCCCAAAACTACAAGGAACTCACCAAACTCCACCCCCAAAAAACAAATAATCCAGTGAAGAAATGGGCAGAAGACATGAATAGACACTTCTCCAATGAGGACATCCAGATGGCCAACACAGACACATGAAATGATGCTCAGCCTCACTCATCATCAGGGAAATACAAATCAAAACCACCCTGAGATACCACCTCACACCAGTCAGAGCGGCTAAAATGAACAAATTAAGAGACTATATGTGCTCCTGAAGATGTTGAGAAATGGGTACCCTCTTCCACTGTTTGTGGGAATATCACCTGGTGCAGCTGCTCTGGAAAACAATGTGGAGGTTCCTCAAAAAGTCTATCAATTAACCTCCGCTATGACCCAGTAATCGCACTGCCAGGGATTTATCCAAGGGATACAGAAGTGCTAATGCATAGGGGCACATGTATTCCAATGTTCATAGCAGCACTTTCAACAGTAGCCAAATCATGAAAGAGCCTAAATGTCCATCAACTCTTGAATGGATCAAGTAGATATGGTTTATATATACAATGGAATACTACATGGCAATGAGAAAGAATGAAATCTGGCCATTTGTAGCTCATGGATGGAAATTGAGGGTGTCATGCTAAGTGAAGTAAGTCAGGCAGAGAAGGACAGATACTATATGTTTTCACTCATATGTGTAACAGGAGAAACTTAATAGAAGACCATGGGGAGGGGAAGGGGGGGAAAAGAGTTAGGGAGAGGGATGGAGGCAAATCATAAGAGCCTCTTGAATACTGAAAACAAACTGAGGGCTGAAGGGGGAGGGGTAAGGGGAAGGGGGGCGATGGTTATGGAGGAAGGAACTTGTGGGGAAGAGCACTGGGTGTTTTATGGAAACCAACTTGACAATAAAGTATAATAAAAGAAAAGAAGATATGGTTGTGTATACAGATATAGTGCAATATCACTTGGCAATCAAAAAGAATGAAATATTGCCATTTTCAAAAACATGGATGGAAATATAAATTTCATATGACTTCATTCATATGTGGAATTTCAGATATGAACCAGATGAACATAAGGGAACTGAAGGAATAATATAAAAACAGAGAAGGAGATAAACCATAAGAGATTCTTAAATTCAGAGAACAAACTGAAGGTTGCCTGAGGGGTGCTCGGTGGAGGGATGGGCTAAATTTGTGAAGGGCACTAAGGAGGACACTTGTTGGGATGAGAATTGGTTGTTACATGTAAGTGATGAATCACTGAATTCCATTCCTGAAATCATTATTGCACTATATGTTAACTAACTTGGATTAAATTGAAAAAGAAAGTGTCAACCACCCCCACTCGTTGTCTCCTGAACTCTTTCCTCCCTCAGCTTCTGTGGCAACACACCCTCCTGGTTTTCTTTCAATATACCCGGCTATTCCTTTCCCATCTTTTCCATGGTCTTCTCATTCTGCAACCCCTTGTTAAGTGTCAGCGGTGCCTCTTTAGTCGACTCTTGATTTCACTGCAGGTCCTCTCTCTGAGTGATGGCATCCACTGTCAGACTTTCAAGTCCCTCCTACATGCAGTGACTCCCAGATATTCACTCTTCACCTCTTGCCTGAGCTCTGGTCTCACACTTCACATGGATATTGTCTCCTGAAGATCATGCAGGTAAATCTTTAGCATGTTCAAAATGGAACTCATCTCCCCCACCCCAAATTTGCTTTCCCTCTTTTCTCTATTGGTAGCACCACTATCACCCAAGCCAGAAACCTGGAACTCTTCATTCTCTACATCTAATAAATTATCAAATCCTGCCAATTTCACGTCCCCTATAACTCTTCAAATCTGTCTTCTCTTCTCTGTACTCATTGCCATTGCCCTAGTCTGGTTCTCATACTCTCTAGCATGGAATCAGCAATGGTCCCCTCTCTGCCTCTAGTCTGTCATGTATCCAATCCAACTGACAAACTGAGTTACCTACCTACAGTGAAAATTTTTATTATGCTACTGCCTGATTGAAACTCTTCACTGGTTTCCACTGCCTAGACAAAATTACTACTTTGCCCTGCAGTTGTTAAATATCTACTATGTACCAGGGATTATGCTGGGTATTACCAAGACAATGCTGACCATAAAATGGCCCTCGCCTCCTAAGGAATTTGTCATCTACCTGGAAAGACAAATACATAACCACATATTAATGACATAATGTGATTAAGTTCTATGATACATTCACAGAGTATTAAAGAACCACAAGATTGAGTTCCTTGCAGTCAAACACTTGTGCCTTCCTAATCTTTGTATCCTCAACATCTGGTACCAGGTCTAATTCAGTAGAGAATTGTTTTTGAATACTGAACAGATCCTCTGTGATCCTCAGTTTCTCTCTCTTCAGCTGACAGCTCACATATCAAATGAATGCAATCTCTTGTTTGAACCCCGATTTGAATAATGTAAATGCAATTTTTAACAGCAAGATAATCAGATAAATTTAAATATTGGCTAGATAGCTAATGACATTAAGGTATAATTATTTGTTTTTTTAGTGTTATAGTGGTACTGTGGTGTGTTAAAAAGTCCTTATCTTTTAGAGGTATGTAAGAAAATATTTTAAAATGAAATAATGCAATGAAATGTGATCCTCTGTGATCCTCAGTTTCTCTCTCTTCAGCTCACAGCTCACATATCAAATGAATGCAATCTCTTGTTTGAACCCTGATTTGAATAAAGTAAATGCAATTTTTAACAGCAAGACAATCAGGTAAATTTAAATATTGGCTAGATAGCTAATGGCATTAAGGTATAATTATTTGGGGTTTTTTTTAGAGTTATAGTGGTACTGTGGTGTGTTAAAAAATCTTTATCTTTTAGAGGTATGTAAGAAAGTATTTAAAAATTAAATAATGCAATGGAATGTGAGATTTGCCTGAAAATAATCCAGTGGTGTTGTGTGGGAATAGAGCTGAAGCACAACAGGCCATCTCTATGTTAATAATTGCTGAAGCAGGGTGATGGATAAAGTAAATGACAAAATTAATCTCTGGGGGTTTTATGGCAATTCAATGAAATGATTATATAAAATTGCTGATATAACGCTTGTTGTCTCAAAAAATGTTAGTTTTGCTTCTCTCTTCAGCCATTTAATTCCATACATGGAAGCTTAGCAGAAGAAACAGCAAGTCAGTAGTGTGGATTTAAATTAGAAAGCCAACATCCAAAGAGCTGAAAATATACTCAACATCATTTCTTTTCTCTATTCGGTAAAGATAGAGTAGCTAAGAGCGCTAGAGGGCTCCCCAGCAGTTTGGGTAGGAATGGTAGTGCTCCAAGACCAGCAGAACACTAGGAAAGAAATGGCTTGAACTTTTGTGGAGAACAGAAAAACTGCTTCAGACATGAACCATGAGCTCTTGGCTGGAGAGGGCTGGTCTTTTCCTCTGGTCTTGAATCCCTTGGCAATACTGCCTCCCGGTGGCTCTCTCGTATGATTTTACTTTTCCCAAATGCAGTTAGTCCTCCTCCCGTAGTTCCTCACTGTGAAAATTCTGGAATAGAACAGTCCCTCTTAATAAAATGTTCCTTGAACTGCTCAAAGTTGAGCATATCATATCATATAATATCCCTCACGTCCTGCAAAGTGCCTGGTACTTAAGCTCTTTTATAACACCTCTCACTGTATTAGAATTATTTACCTATGAGCATTCATTAATTCACCCAACAAACTTAAGTGTCATGTCTAGGACAGACAATGAGTTAGGCATGGAAGACACAGCAGTGAACAAAACTACTTGAGCATATAAACAGAATTAAACATGTACACAGAGTGAAACTAGCTACTTTCCCACGTAGTATAAAAATAATAGTTATTTAACAGGTTTTACTTTCTAAACAATATTTTATTTTATTTTTTAAAGTAATCTTTCTGGGGCGCCTGGGTGGCTCAGTCAGTTAAGCCTCCGATTTCGGCTCAGGTCAGATCTCACGTTCGTGGGTTCAAGCCCCGCATCAGGCTCTGTGCTGACAGCTACCTCAGAGCCTGGAGCCTGCTTCCTGTTCTGTGTCTCCTTCTCTCTCCGCCCCTCCCTCTCTCATGCTCTGTCTCTCTCTGTATCAAAAATAAATAAAACATTAAAAAAAAGTTTTAAAAAAGTCTTTAATCTTTCTGTCCAACATGGGGCTTGAACTCATGACCCTGAGATCAAAAGCTATATGCTCTACTGACTGAGCCACCGAGACACCCCTGCTCTAGGTTTTAAATCTTAGAAACTATATCTTCAGGCACCACAGACAACAGAGGGGATAGTTTTCCTATACAAATTGGTTAAATCACATTGGCCCGGGGGGTGGGGGTCAGGAAGAGAAAAGATTAGAGTAGAACGATGGAAAGAATATCTTCTTCCTGATTCGATAAGCAAAGACAAGAAAAACAAAAGACAACCAAGCCAAGGGAGGAAGAATTCAGATTGGGGAGCAGAGGATTCCCTTAGTGAGGCTTGACTACAGACAAAGAGTATGTGTTTTTATTCATCCTATTTCTTGTTTTTCAGCCACATCCACAGCCTCCATTACCTGGGTCAGCTCCATTGAGACAGCACGGCTTCTTGGGCAACCCTGTGCCCCGGCCACAATATTCCATTGTGATGCTGGACAGCAAGGCCCATAAAAGGCAGCCATAGTAATGAGCTCTTCTTTTCTTTCCTTCTTATTTTAATGAAATGCTACAGTTATCAGAAAATGTTTACATATAATCAAGGCATTTTGTGTATGGCACATCATATTTTTTGTTATAAGAACACTAATGCAAGAGTTCAGTGGGAACTGCCTCACTGTTCTCAGAGTTGCAATTCAGGGAAAGACAAGTGGTACAAGAAAGCAGTGAAAAAGATACAAGTGCAGAAAAAGCTGGGTTTGTGTTTCTCCTTTCTTGCATTGAAGCAATGCATGAGAAAAAAAGACCCTTGTGATAAGTAGACAATACAGAACCCCTAAAAGGTGTTGTTATTATCCAGGTACAGGGATGCCTATATACATTCATCATTTATTATTTCAGTAAATGTGTATCAAGTGCCTACTATGTGCTAGGTACTCTTCTACGCACTGTGGATGCAGCAATGAACAAAACAGACACAAAGTTTTGCCCTCATGAAGGACACTAATTCCTCCTGCTTTTCCTCTTCCACATTTTGCTCCTTTTTCTCCTTCATCTAGTGGAGTACATCAAGCTATGAATTAAAAGACTTGAGTTCTGGTACCTAGTTCTGCCACGATGTGAAGATGTGTGGTCTTCACTAGCATCTCTAGGCTCAAGTACTCTACATATCCTGAAGATGAAAACACCTATCCTAGAGCTGTAGTGAACCCACAAATCAATCTAATACAGACTGTTTTCCAGGAGTCTACAGAACAACAGGAAGGCCAGATACGTGTCCAGATAACTATAATGCAAAACTGAAGATTGAAGGTGACAGAAAAGAGAAACAGGGAATAGATGGTGGGGAGAACAGGTGGTCTAGAAGGTTTCCAAAGAAGTTTTGCTGACTTTGCATCTTGAGTGTTGGATAAGATTCAGGTATGTGTCGGTGGAAAGAAGAACTTTTCAAGGTAGAGTATACAGAGGGAATAAGCAGATTCAGTAACAGAAGAGGGACAATCAAAGCTCCCCATGGGGGAGCAGAGAGCAATCCAGTAGCTGGAACACAATGAAAGAGCCAAACACAATATTCACATGAATTTTTATAATGAAACAATAGGCTGAAACTTTTTGTATCTGGCCCATAACCATTAAGTCAATTGGCAACTATATTCAACACATATAAATAACCGATATCTTTGTATGCTCACTGATTACACAATTCCAATATATTATTAGGACTTCTATTCTAACTTACAAATAGACTGAGTTACCCAGCAAGACCTACTTATATATGTAACATATAGACACATATAGAGGCTTTAAAAGTGAACCATATTCTGTCAGATTAAAAAAAAATAAATCTCCTATACATTTCACCAGAAACAATATTGTTGGTGATTTCATCTGATCCCATACAATGAAATAGAGAAGAGCAAATGTCCCTTACCTTTTGGTTAGTAAGTACTGTTACCAGGGAGATTAAAGAGCTAGTAGTCTTAACAGTTTCTTTTATTTTTAATAGTTTATTTTCAAATTGGTTTCCATACAACACCCAGTGCTACTCCCCACAAGTGCCCCCCACCATGACAATCACCCTCTTCCCTCCCTCCCCCTCCCCTTCAGTCCATGGTTCCTCTTCAGTATTCAATAGTCTCTCATGATTTGTGTCCCTCACTCTCCCCAGCTCTCTTTCCCGCTTCCTCTCCCTATGGTCCTCCGTTAGGTTTCTCCTGTTAGAGGATTTGCCCAAAGGATACAGAAATGCTGATGCATAGGAGCACATGTACCGCAATGTTCATAGCAGCACTTTCTACAATAGCCAAATCATGGAAAGAGCCTAAATGTCCATCACCTGATGAATGGATCAAGAAGATGTGGTATATATT
>NC_043717.1:69876110-69961761 GCF_006229205.1 Suricata suricatta
CTGGTGTGGAGAGGAGGAATCTGTGCACAAATGTAAGTGAGAGGCTCACTGACAATCTGCAAAATGTGATTATGAGTGTTGAGGGGGTTCAGGACATGCTATCCCAAAATATGGCACCTTAGCATATTGAATGCTTTAAGCTAAAGAATTTTGAATAAATGGCAGAAGCAGAAAGCTCACTTTGACTTTCCCCCACCCCCATCCATTGAAACAGGTCACAAAGCCTTCATGTGAGAGGTAGCCTCCCTATAGCATGAAGAAAGGAGAATATCTTCTAAGACAAAGGGATGCTGAGAAGAATCCTAAGAAAGAGGCCTTTGCCAAGGTTCCTCAGGTTTACTACACTTGCTTCATACTCATTATCGTATTCCTCCATGACTGGCCACTCTTCATCAAACCTAGCATAAAATACTCAGGTCTGTTTCTTAGGGTCTTTATTTCCTTATAAAGGCTCCTGTGCTGTGTAAAACTTATATTAAATACATTTGTATGCTTCTCTCCTGTTACTCTGGTTTTTTTTTTTTTTCAGTTTAATTTTCAGACTCAATCGGAAACCCTAAGAGGATTAAGGAAAACTCCCCCCCCCCCCAGTGTCCTGCTAACTCCCTTGGGATGTGTATATAACAGATCCTTAGATTTTTAAAACATCCAGAGGACTGGTCATCCTAGCAGCTTGATAGTTTCTACTAGACTCAGTCCAGTTTGTTTGGATTTTTGTATTTGTGTGTTTAATGTGTGCATGTTTAGTTTTGGAGTTCTGTTTCATATCTGGCCTGGAGAGAGTTTCGGGGTTCAACACTAACAGGGGTCTAGAATGATTACTAACATTCCTTAAAATGTGTCTTGGCCTTTTTTGGGGCCCATGAGAGGGGTTTGGAGAGTAGAAAGAAATATGGACTGTCACCCTCCAAGAGACTGGTTAGGCGATTCTCTAAAGGAAGGTTTCAAATTAAGCTTGGGCACTGTAAGATTTCTGGTTCATTTCTGTGCTCTACAGTGAATAAACTGATTGTTTCTTCTGAGAATGGTGGCATTTTACTGAGGATGAACGAAGCCCTTCACACCGCACCTCAGTTCTAGCTCCTTATACTCATCTCCATTGATTAGACGGTCACATTTTTTTTAACTTTTAAACTCAAACAATTTATTACAAGAAATAAGGAACATTTCATTTTTTGAGGTGATGACACAAGTTGGGGTGTGAGTTCCATTGTAAATTCCTAGCTACTTGAATATAACTGAGCAAGGAATCTGAAAAGAAAATAGCTCCTTTGTTTTTTAAACAATTTATGGTATAAGGAAATCTGATACTTATTTGTGAAGAAAAAAATGATACAAACCTTGCTTTGTTTAGTTCAGGAAGATTCATCTTAGTTCCTCCACTCAAAACATACAACCAACCAACAAAAACAAATCCATTTTATTTCACATCTCCTGTGAGTTAATTCAGTTATGTCTAACCTTTAGGAGGGTCTTCCTAGAGATGTCCTTTAAAGTTTAATGTCAGTTCTATTTAGATCAGTAGTTCTCTGTGAGGACTTGGTACCACTAGTATCCGTATCTCCTGGGAATTTGGTAGAACTATAAATTGGGGGGGCCAACCCAAGATCCACTAAATCAGCAACTCTGGGTAGGACCTAGCAATCTGTGTTTTAACAAGTCCTCCAGCTGATTCTGATGCACAGGAAAGTTTGGGAACGACTGACTTAGATTGTCGGCTACACTGTTGTTTCTCTGGTAAATAAAGCAGCAGGTTTAATGATTCAGATGTCTTAAAACGTTGCTTAGGATTCCAGGTGGAAGCACAATTCTGTGCTATGAAATGAATTTGCTGGAAAACCAAAGAACTGGCACATAAGTGTTTTAAATGCTTAGAGCAGAGTGGCCTTGAGGTCCTGTACTGTAGTTCTACTTAGAGTTTGCAGGCTCCACGTGCAAAGGGAGGCCTTGCTCACTGTAAGACTGATTCTCCAGGAGGGGCCCTGAAAGTGCCCTTGTGGTGGACAACTGCTCTCAGCAAGAATGAACTAGTTTGCGCCTTAAGCGCTTCGCAGTTCTCCAGATAGCTGCTCCTGAACCAAACAGGTAAGTAACATGCTTGGAAAAATTTTATAGTTTCGCCGTACTTATTTTATCTCCGAAGTATATGTAAAATCACATCAAAGAGCTTCCTGGACCGGACCCTCAGGCGAGACTGGTGGCCCCAGTACCTTTTCAAAACACTTTCTATCTCTGTCTTGTATTTGTCTTCAAATGCATATGGTAACTAACAGGCTTTAAATGACGAGATAAGAGCTAACATCTTTCCTCATCCAGAGCTTCTAGTGCAGTACCCAGCACAGACTGGGCACTTAATTGTTAAAGGGAATCAATCAATCCGTCAGAAGTAGAGTCTGAAACCAGGGACCCATTAAAATCATTTCAATAAAATCATCCCGTATAGGTATGATTCATAGACGCTGGTGCCCAGCTTTTACCCTCCATTCCTCTGTTCACCGCCTCCCCCATCTCCAAATAACCAGAAGATTTACACCTCAAATGCAACAGCTACACGACATATATCATGCCTCTCTCCGAGATCGACGTAATCAATTCTCGCCGCAGATTCGTCAGTCTTGTCAGTTCCCTGTTTTCCTCATCCTTTCTCACTTCTGTAACGCTCCCCCTCCGCGGCTGGAGGCAGATATGCCTACGCTTTCAGTCTTAAAGGGCTATAAACATCCGCCTCATCCTCTCTCCAGTCAGCGGCCAACGGCCCCTGCCTTGCAGCCACAGAGAGCAGCTCCTGCGGCATTGACCAGACCCCAACCTGCCGTGGCCCTCGCTAAGAGTCAGTCATAATAGAGACTCGCCTTGGATATTTCCTGGGCGCCCATGCGGCGACGTAAAACGGAGTTCCCACAATCCTCTTCCGCCTTCTTTCCCCACTCTCATCCGTTCCTCCGCCCTGCGCAAAAAAAAAAAAAAAAAAAAAAAAAAAAAAAAAAGAGGCTTTAACCCCTTCACGTCTAAATCCCTTGCGCGGATTGCTTTGTTGAGAGATTCCAGTCATTTATCTGGGTTTAACCATTGATTTTTGTTTGTTTGTTTAAGACTCACAATTATCGATGGTAGTTAAAAGTATTGTCCTTCCCTTTCCTCCTCTTTGTTTTTCTAAAGCAGCTAAGAAAATTCAGGTCAGTAAGATAGCAGATAACTCTGTAACTTTCCCATGGTCACAGAGTTAGTAACAAATAGAGCCAAGACCTAACCTCAAATAAATTCAAATATGCCTTGGTCTTTCTCAAATATCACTGAGAAAATGGCAATAAATTATTTTTGAGTGCTTCTCCCTCCCAAGAGTTGCCTCAGTGCTGTGTAGGTCAGGAAGGCTAGGTTTTCTTCAGAGGCAGAATGGCAGCAGGCAATAAAGCAAGAGTCTCTCTCTTGAAGGCTGTCAGCAAAGGGGATGACCAAAATAGTAATATTTAATGGACCCTCCCCTTTTAACTCCTTTAAATTTAAACTCTATATCCTCATTCCAGAGACTTCATCTGCATTAAATTCTCCTAACCAACCTGGTGCTTTCACTGCTGGGCATCTTGCCCTGATCACTGAAGCCACCACCTGCTGCAACTGCTTAGCAGAAAGAATAGGTGAGTGGGGAGGATATTCCTAAACCCAGTTTTAGAAAGGGATATGTGTTCTCAGCATCTCTAGTGATTCTCATATCATATTTTAAGAAACACAACCACACATAGTTTAAGTGTTCAAGTTCTGCAATACTTTCTGTAGTATGTTTCAGTTACATGTTTCTTAAGGGCTGGTATTGGGTCCTAACATACAAATGATAGTGTTTTCAGGGAGCTTAGGTGGCTCAGTCAGTTAAGCGTCCAACTTCAGCTCAGGTCAGGATCTCATGGTTCATGGATTCGAGCCCCACGTCAGGCCCTGAGCTGACAGCTTGGAGCCTGGAGCCTGGTTCAGATTCTGTGTCTGCTTCTCTCTCTGCCCCTCCTCAACTCACACTCTGTCTCTTTCTCTCTCTCTCTCTCAAAAATAAAATAAACATTAAAAAATTTATTAAACAAATGACAGTGATTCTATATTGTAGTATATGTACACTGCTGGCGACCAGTTCAGGTCCCGTTTACAGGGCAGATGGACCCATCCCCCAACAACTCTGGGTGTTAGCTGCTAACTATAGCTTCTTCCTTCTCTGGAGAATTGCACTCTGCCGAATAAGAACTTCAGTACGCTGCCACACTCCCACTCCTTACACACCTTTGCAACCTGCAGTCAATGACTGAATGATGATGAGGGTATATAATGCTAATCACCCTACCTCAAGGTGGACCAATTCTGTGGGGGCAAATCCTACTCCAGTGCTCCTTGTGGGGTCAAGCTAAAGCTAGTCTCCAACTGGCTTAGTTGTTTTCCTCCTTGCCCTGTCCTACTTCCTTTATTTCCCTTTACCTGAGAACATTTCGTCAATAAATCACTTGCATAAGAACCACCTCCTCTCAGCCTGCGCTTCAAACAACACTCTCTAAGACTCATTCTTTTTTTTAAGTTAATTTTTTACTTTAACTTTTTTAATGGTTATTATTTATTTTTGAGAGAGGGAGAGAGACAGAGCATGAATGGGGGAGGGGCAGAGAGAAAGGTAGAGAGAGAATCCCAACTGGCTCCACAAGTCAGTGCAGACCCCTATGCAGGGCTTGATCTCATGAACCATGAACCATGAGATCATGACCTGAACTGAGATCAAGAGTAGGGCATTTAACTGACTGAGCCACCCAGGTGCCCCCAAGACTCATTCTTATCTCAGGTTTATCAGAGGACTAAGTAAAGAAGGCCCTCTGAAGTCCTCCCTTTCTCTGACCAGACCAACCATCCATTGTAGGAAGAAGAGTCATCCATCTCTGGAGAAGCCAGTGGTGAATATGCAACTAGACAGGGTCCCTCAAATCAAAATTGGACCTATGACATAATTCAAATGACAATGAGGCCCAGCCAATTCCTAATATCCTTTGTCTTATTGACACCAACAGACCACATTCTATCAAATCAGAAATAAAGGTACATTAGTTCATGCTTCATTGTAATTCTTTCTCACTACAGAATATGAAAAATTCTTATAATTATTGTAAAGGGCGATGTAAGATTTCTTAAAATTTTGGTTAGACTATAATTTTCTTGTGATAGATATTCCTGCTTAATAGCATGAATCTTAAATTTATTTATTAGCAGTTGGATATTTTATTTCTATTAACTGTAAACTGTTATTGAAGATGGCCAAAGAATGAGCTCAAGTTTTGATACCTGTAAGGATGTACTGATTAATCCAGAAGTCTTAAAAAACAGACCAGATTACTAGTTTGCAAATAATAAAAATACATCCTAATTTAATAATTCTCCTGTGATTTAGAAGACATATTGGGGTCATCATTATAAACCTTGATATTGTAGAAATATAGAAGTATTAGTTAAGAGTAATGTTCAGGTTGAAAACAACCAGATTTTAAAAATTTAATGTTTATTTATTTTTGGAAGAGAGAGAAAGACAGAGCATGAGCAGGGGAGGGGCAAAGAGAAAAGGAAACACAGGATCTGAAGCAAGCTCTAGCCTCTAAGCTGTTAGCACAGAGCCCGACTTGAGGCTCGAACTCATGAATCTCAAGATCATGACAAGAGCCAAAGTCCAATGCTTAAGTGACTGAGCCACCCAGGCATCCTGAAAATGACAAGATTTTTAAATTTTACATTTGTATAGATGCAAATTCCATAACATCTGGCATCTCATTCAGTTTTTTTCCTCCAATATGTATGTCCTATTATATATCCCTTGTATAGCCATCCATACCAATCTCAGTTGACTAAATCCACTCTTCTGGCTTACAATAAAAGTGCCAAGACAATAATTTTCAATGGGATTATCTTCTTAATTAACTTCCACCTAAATTAGGACACAAATCTATCTGAAAATCTATTTCTGTCTATATTTGAATACTTGCCTTTTGGTGTGACTTCTCATTATTAGTTTCCTTTTTATTTATTATTTTCATTTTTTACATATATCTACTTATATGTAAATTTTTATCTTAATTCTTTTTCATTTGTTATTTAGCAAAATATGTTGATCATCTCTTCCCTCCAAAGAAATCTACATTATGGGGGAACTTTTAAGTGATTGCTTTTGATTTGGAAACTAAAATAAGCATTGTCTATTTCATAAGAAGAAAATATCATTAATTGAAATTTTCTACTGATCAGAGAAATGTTTCTTGTTTACAGAAAGCACTTTCTACATTAGTCAAATAAGTCTCAGTATTTATGACTTATATAGTATTTTAGTTGTTTGCAAGATTTGCAATATAGGATAGGAAAGAACACTATACTTACTTGCTTGACACAGGCATATACTGAAGAGAAGATATGACTTTCCTACCTTATTTGTAACAATGGTTAAGTGAAAGTTTGTTAAGAGCAATTGAAGAATGGAGAATTATCCACTCATTAAAAATTTTAAAGTACTTGAACATTAGGGTGTACAGAATTATAGGACAAGATTATAAATTATTTCCTTTTCAAAAATTAGAACAAAAGCATATGAGGGCGAATATGTAAATTTTATTATAATAGTCCTCTCTGTTGGTATTTCTCAAAATATTTCTGGCCATCAACCCTTAAAGGCTTCTGTGATTGTATGTGACTAATACCACATCATCCATTTCTAATCAAAAATGTTTTTAAGTCTGTGATCTCTTTCAGAATTCACCAGTTTCACCACAGAAATGATAGTGAATTTCAGTGCCACATTGATTCATCGAAAATGCCCATCTTTTCTAGCTTAGTGGGCAGCTACTCATATTCTAAAAGCCCAGGAAAAATGTTATGCCTTATGCAAAGCCCTTCCCAATCTCCTTTCTCCCAGACAGAATTTATTCTTTCCTTAAATGTGCATTTATAGGTCTTTATAGATACTTCTTTTAGACTTTGCATCTCAGTGTATTATAATTATATGTTGTATCAGATAGGAATTGTATTTGGCTGTCATCAAGAAACCCATGATTTTTCTATCCCATAAGAGAAATCCAAAGGTAGGCAGTTCAGTATTGTTATGGTGGCTGGATGCATTCATCTTTCTGCTCTATTTCCCAAACTCAAGCTCTGCCTTTGTAGCTTAAAGTTTCCTCAATGTAACAATATGATTGCTGTATCTCCAGCCATTACATCCATGCCCTAGGCAAGGATGAGTAAGAAGGTAATGCAAAATGGCCTCCCACCTTATCAGCATCAGCTCATAAACAGCATCACTCTTCCTCCCTCCCACCCCAGTGCATGCATGTGCACACACATAAGCATGGACAAAATTATGAAGTTTTCTAGGAAGCCCAACCAACATCTTCCACTTCCATACAATTGGCCTATATATAGTCACATGGGCACCTCTGTCTGAAAGGAAGGCTGAAATATTACATTTTCTCCCATTTGAGTATATAGTCATCCCCAACAAAATCAGGTTTTCTCACTTAGAAAGAAGAGATAGGATATGTGATAGACAATTAGCAATCTCTGCCACATTTTTCACTTTTTTTTTTTTTTACCATATCTGTTTCCTTACCTAGATTGTAAAATCTTGGAAAGTTTAGAGTATGTCACATTCACTTTGTATTTCTAGAGTCTAGCACAGTACAAGACACTCAAGACAGAGTGGTTTACTGTTTATTTCCTTCACCTACAATGTGAAGGGTTATTCTGTGTAATATGCCTAGATAAAAATGATTCTATGTTTTATCAGAATAGTGTTTTGTGGTTTATGTTGACTGTGTTGTGTCCTCAGTTTAAGAAAACAAAGTTTCCTCAGTTATGTAAGGGCTAAGGTTCTTGACAATCATGTTACCATCTATGTTCATCTTTAAATGTTTTATTGTTGCATTCATGTGAATAGCCAAATATTGTTTCTTGGCACTAACCATCCTAGTTTAAGTGCTCAAATCTCCTGATAACTTTCGATTTTTCCCTTCCTAAAATTGAATCCTAGATGTAAAATGAAATAAAATAAATTTTAGGATATCTTTTGCACCTATAGTTATCTTTGGCATTTCCCCAAGGGTCCCTAGACAATCAAAAACTTGTTCTTTCACCTTGTTATAAAGAAAAGTGTTAGAAACTGTTATGTTTACTCAATGTTACTACTGATGATTGCGTGGTAAGAGTTGTCCAATCCAAAGAGATGCTTAGACTTCCCCAGGTTAAGTTTGGGTGGGAAAAATATTATATTAATATAAAATTTTCAGAAATTATATGCTATATGGGAAATACCTAGAGATTTCTCACTGCTCTCAGTCTCCATGATGTTCCTATTTATCAGAGTCCTGGTAGTGCTTTGCCTGAGATTATTAAGCAACAGCAATATAGTGTTATAAGTTATAATTTCAGTTATTGACCACATCTTACTTCTTATGAATTTGAATCTAGCATCTCAAGGCCAATGCTTTTTAATTGAGGATACACATCAGACTTAATTATGGAGTTCCATTAAAATATAGTTTTTGTACTGTTCCAGACTTACTGAATCTCTTTATTTGATATTGCTCATATTCTATCAATATGTATTCTCCCTGCATGTTTGATATATTCATGGTATAGAATATACATTATATTTCTGTATTATTATATATCTTAAGTTTTTCCTTTATAACAGTTATTATTTTTTTTTTGTAAATCAGATATAATATTCACTATCTTTGCTGAAAATAGGCTCAATAATTATCCTTATAGATATTTTGTGTATACCTTTGGGAATTGGCCTTATTTTTAGATTGTCTCTGATATCATACATTTGGGCCCATTGGTTTCTTATCTAGCAAAAAGAATCAGCAGACAATTTAATTCAAGAAAGAAAAAAGTTAGGGGTCTCTGATTTGAGAACTGAAACCCTAACTACTTCAGATGACTTTTGGATTTCTATTTTCTCCCCTCAGCCCTCCTAATTTCATGCTTTATAGGAGATCTAGAAAGTAGAGCAAATTCTACATGCTGTGGTTCACAGAATTGTGAGTAGTTTACAAAATGCCACTGCAACAAGTTAAATAGTATCCCCCTAATGATATTATTTCCACTTCATCATCCCTGTAACATGTGACTACTACTTAATATGGCAAAAGAGTGAATGTTACTGTACATGGCAAACAAAAAAAATGAGATTAATAATTCTGAGAGAAGGACCGTATCCTGCATTATCTAGATGGGCCCTACATCCAAAGACAAGTGTCCTTATAAAACTGAGGCAGAGGGAGATTTTACACAGACAGAGGTGATGCAAGGGTGAAGGCTGAGATTGGAGTGGTGGAGCCACAAGCCCAGGAATGCCAGGGCAACCCCCAGGAGCTGAAAGAAGCAAGGAGCCATTTCATCTCTAGAGCCCCCAGAGTGAGTGTGGTCCTGCCAGATTTTAGATTTCTAGACTCCAGAACTGTTGTGAGAATAGGTGTCTTTTGTTTTAAGCCACCATATTTGCAGGAATTTGTTACAGCAGTCTTAGGAAACTAATATAGCCACTAAGACTACAGAACTTTTTTAAAGTTTATTTATTTATTATGTTTGATAGAGAGAGAGAGAAGGGGAGGGGCAGAGAGCGAGAGCGAGAGCGAGAGAGAGAGAGAGAGAGGAAGAGACAGAATATCCCAAGCAGGTTCCACACTGTCAGTTCAGGGCCTGATGCGGGTCTTGAACCCACAAACTGAGATCATGGCCTGAGCTGAAATTAGGAGTCAGACACTTATCTAACTGAGCCATCCATGTGCCCCAATACTATAGAACCTTTTGATCTAAAAGTTCATTAAATTGGTGGTGGTTCAAAATAGAGCTGCTTAGATATAAGACTGGTTTCTTGAGGGAGAATGTGGACAATTTTAACAGTAGAGTGTTGTGCTTACATCCCTGCAGACCTCTCTGAGTATTTAATACTACTAAAAACCCAGGAAGTAAACCAAATAATCAGAAATTGGGTAATTTGGAGAACAATCTCATATCTGCTCTGACAGACTCTTTGGATTGGGTCTGAGACCTATTCCCTTGGTGTAGTATGTGCACTTGGCTCTCTTGGCTGAGAAGTATACCACAAATTGAACTGTGACAAATAATACACTCAAACTTTGTCTTATCAATAGGTTGTGCTGATGATATTTGGGGAGTTAACTATTTATATATCTTATTATATATATTGTTTATATATAACTTTATATATCTAGATGTATATGTAAATATAGATATAAATATAGACATAGATACACATATACATATATATCAATCCCATGAAAAAATGACAAGGGTTAGACTAGATCATTGGGTCAAGTCCAATGTGTTTCTATCCAAAAGTAACCAACATGGTCTCAACTTGTTCAATCTCTCCACAACCCTCTTGAGGCCCATCAGCTCTCTGGGAGGTGAATTATGCATCTGAAGAAGGCAGGTCACTCTGGGGTTTCTTTTCAGGCCCAGACCCTCACAGAAGTTAGGGAACTAATATATCCATGTTTTCAGAGAAACAGAAATTAGGAAGGATGTTGGTGGAGAAAGGAAGGGAGAGATGAACTGGGTAAATCATTCAGACTAGATACACCCAAGGGACAAACCAAACAAATTAAAGTGGGGCAAGGAGGAAGGATGCACAATAGTCACGAATTCTTAGTGGTTAAGAGCTTGGTAAAGATGTATTAATACATTATTACAATATATTTAATTAAACATTATATACATTACACATACTCTGTTCCTCTCAGTACCTAATTAGTATTTCTCAACTGAGAAATGTACTGGAGGGACTTCTTTTAAAGGAAAAACATTCCCTTAGACTCAGGCATTCATGTAAATTATGCTTATAATATTTCTTAAATGTAAACAAACATAAAACTAAATAGAAACTCAGCTGTTCATAAAGCTCTTATAAAAATTTAACACCAAATGAAATTTACAAATTGTGCACAAATGAAAAATATTAATTTAATATGGTACATGATATATGCTGAGACAAAACTGCTTTTAGAAACCTGAACATACTACTGACTGGCCTGCGTGTGTTCTTGGGTTCAACAGGCTTGTATGTGAGTCTTGTGAGGACTCAGCTTTCCCATTACTTTCCTTTTCCAAACTACTGGAAAATCTTCATCTGTAAAGTCAGCCATGAAGAAAGAGGTACGCCTAATTTATTTTCTCACTTGCTTATGACAGTTAAAGTAGTATTGTTGCCAACTTGATGTTTAAAACAAGCATTTGAGCCCAATTAAGTGGCAGCTGTTAGTTACCATTTGTCATCCAGACACTCCAGGATATGTTTAAAATTAAATGTAAAAGTAAAACATATTTGTAAAAAAATTCAGAGACTCTGTCATTAGACTCCAGTTTGAAAAACACTGTGCTATTATTACAGTATGTGTAAAAAATATATATGTTTAGACTATTTTACTGGTTTCTTATTAATAGCTTCTGGTGCTATTACCTGAGTACCTACATTATTTTTTTTAAGTTTATTTATTTTTGAGAGCAGGAAAGCAAGGGAGAGGCAGAGACGGAGAGAGAGAATCCCAGGCAGGCTCCACACTGTCAGCACCGAGCCCAACTCAGGGCTCAAACTCACCATCTAAGAGGTCATGACCTGAGCTGAAATCAAGAGTTGAATGCACAACAGACTGAGCCACTGAGGGGCCCCTTGAGTACCTACATTATTATGCAGCACTTGACTCCTGTTTCATTTGGACAACTAATTCTCTTATGTGTGGCAACTAAGCCATGGCCCATTCAGGCTCACTGGGAATGGTGCTTTGGGGACCACAAGTCAAACCATTATCACCCTTACATGCATGATTTTTAAATTAAATGAAAGAAGACAGGCACACTCAGCAGTCAGGTAACCAAAGAACTGAAGGAAGATAATATATAAATTTTAAAGGAGTGGTTCAGTTGTTTTCATTATAAATTGCATTGGTAGGACATGGCACGATTAAAACTGTGTGAGGCTTCTGTGTGACAACTCCCTATTTCTCCCAACATTTCTCCTTTCCTTCCTCTTGGGTTCTTTCACCTATCCTCTTTCTTCCACCTACTTTAGTTTTACTTTACCCCAAAGTTCAATATGATGAGTTTTTCCATAAAGCTAAATATATTCAATGGCATTTTTTATTAAGAGACCATGCTTTTAACATTTTCATATTAAAATGTTCTTCCTTTCATAAATTAAAAAAAATATCTTCGGGGGAACCTGGGTGGCTCCGTCAAGCCTCTGACTTCAGCTCAGGTCATGATCTCATGATTTGTGGTTTCAAGCCCCGACTCTGGCTCTGTGTTGATGGCTAGAGCCTGGAGCTTGCTTCAGATTCTGTGTCTGCCTCTCTGCCCCTGCCCTGCTCATGCTCTCTCTCTCAAATAAACATTTAAAAAAAATTTAAAAAGTCTTCATTTGGCAAAATAAGAAATTGGCAACCTTGTGTTTTCCTTTGAATATTAAAATTTTTTTAACATGTCCAAGATCAGCACCCACTTAATCTGGAAAGCAAAGCAAAGAGAGACAGGAAGAAAGAATGGTATGTGATATCTTAATAAGTGGGCTTAAGATGAACAAGTTAAGCGCCATAATATACTTTCTACTGAAGCAGGAATATGTAAGACTCATTTGGGAGTTAGGGAAGGCTTCACAGAGGAGGTAACATTTGAGCTGGGGCTTTAAGGATTAGCAGGGGAGAAAAGGCAGGGCATTCCAAGCAGAATGCATAATGCGAGCAAGAGCTCAGAGCACAAAAGAGCATTACGTGTCCAGCAGCTCTGAATAGCTTGGTGACTGTTGTGTAGAGTTCTCAGGGTTAGAATATCAGGGGTGAGGCAGGGACTATTTTTTCCTACTTGGCCAGTTTCCCCTACAGCTCATTGCACAGTGCTGGGCACACACAGTGGAGGGACTCAATATAAATACTCATTGAATTGGGACAGGGTATCCAAGTACGCTGGGAACCAGGACATCTGGATTCGTTCTCACGCACTCGCAGTGTGACCTTGGCTAAGTCCCTTTTTTCAGGGCCGCGGCTTGCTGCTTAGTAATCAATCAGCCCTGGGTGAGAAAACCGAGGTGGTTGGCTTCAAGGTTTTTGCCTTTCCAGCGCCTGGAATCCTTGGTTCAACGCATCAAGGGCGGGGCGGGCGGAGGTTCAGTTCCTCCTCCGCTCCAGCAGGGGGCACAGGGAGCGACTTCCCGCCGCCCTTCTCCTCCAGGCGGACGCCAGACGGACTGCAGCAGTGGTGAGCTGCGAGCGCAGTGGGCGGGGCGGGGCGGGCCGGGCGGCTGTGGCCCTGCTCTGCGTTGCTCTTACTGGGCTGGGCCGGGCAGCGGCGGCGACAGAGACGGCTTGCAGAGAGGCCACTGAGTCGCTGACCAGGTCTCTAGCAACCTCTTCGCGCGGCCAGCATCTCCCGGGCGGCATCTGGCCGTGGGGCTCAGCCTGCTAGTGAGCTGCAGTGGGCACACCCCGGCGCGGGGCGGCGGCGGACAGGTTAGAGTGGGGGAAGGGGCCGGCGCAGGAGCAGCCCGGGGCCAAAGAGGGAGCCTGAAGTCAGGCCGTCTCCAGCCATGTCCGACGAGACGTCGGCCACCACTTCGTACGAGAAGTTTCTAACCCCCGAGGAACCCTTCCCGCTTCTGGGACCTCCTCGCGGGGTGGGCAACTGCCCGAGCGAGGAGCCAGGTTGCCTGGACATCAGCGACTTTGGCTGCCAGCTGTCTTCTTGTCATCGCACCGATCCGCTCCACCGCTTTCACACCAACAGGTACGAACTGCCTCTGAGGGCCGGGACGAATCACACCCCAGCCTCAAGCTGGAGAACGCCTGGTCTCTCCTGAGCCAGGTGTTCCACCTCTGGCCTGCGCTTCCACTCGTCCCCTCCCCCACCTTCCTCGGAGTTCATTCCCCAGCACCTTCCCTCTCCCCCTCCCTGTGTTCACCCCTGCCCTTGGATTTTCCTTTCTGTCGGCATTTTACTCGCTCTCTTTTCCTCAGTATTCTGACCACAGCGACTTCTCCGTTTCCCCTCCCGCCTTATCTGTACCCTGAGAAGTCCAAATCCCCACCCTCGATTTTAAGATGTATCCCTGTTTCCATCCACCTGAAAAACTTTAACCCCTTCCATTTCTCATACACTCTAGATTAGATTTTGGATGACTCGAAATCGATCTATGGATCTTTTGAAAGATGGCACTTTTAAAGCTAGAATCTTCCCCTTCCTGATTTTTAACCTCACAGCCCAGTTTCCACCCCCGCCCTCATTTTTTTTTTTTTTTGATGAAGCTCTAGGAAACCAGGCCGTTCTTTTTTCCTGTCCTTATGAACTCTTCGCTTCACCGCTTTAGGCCCTGCCTAAATGTATAAGCTTAGCTCTGGAATGTTCCTTCATGTAGCATATCCCTTGGTTTGCTCCCCCAGTGGAGGGATGGAGCTAAGCTTAGGATGGGCTTGCTTTTACAAATGTATTCAATGGGTGCGTCTCCTAATGTATTCAGTGGGCGCATCTCCTAACTTATTTTATTGGAAGGAAGATTGTTTTGGAGAATTCCATGACGCAAGCATTTAAGTGTTACACCAAATGTGGGGAATTAAAGATGTACGCAGAGGTCCAACCTTTAATGTGGGTGGATATTTCGGAGATATATACCAAAGCCTGCTGCAGTGAGTGGGAAACAAGGGAGGAGGAAGGAGATGGTTCAGTTATGGAAAATATTGGAGTTGACATAAGGAGTCTAGTTCTGATTTCTGATCCACAAGATGAGCGTACATCCTTCCACATTTTAATGTTTTTTGCATGCCCCACATCTCTTAAATCAGTCTGCAGATTTACTGAGTACAAGGAGTGTATAAAAAATGATTCTTACCTAAAATAAATTTATAGTCTGGAAATGAGGTGTTACATTTAAAGAGTATCATCAGTATAACACATTTGAAAAGGAAGTGGTAGTAAATTTATTACAACTTTTCCAAATCCTCATTGCAAGACTGAGGAAACTGAGGCCCAGGACGAAAGACTGAGTTCAAGGTCATAAAACTGAGTTTGGCAAAGCCAGGATTATTTCTTTGGAGTCACTGATGAAATAGAACAGAACTAATGGCTCAGATGTAGTAAATGGTTGTTGTTTTTTAGACTAACTCACAGAAGCCTATTTAACCCAAGATGTGGCTATAACATAAAGTGTAATGTGTTTATAAAATCAAGTGTTCTTAGGATTGTTTGCATTGGAAAATGATACAAAAGAATACTTTTGCACATATTTGATATTTAATTTCTGCAGCATTGGAGTGAGTCATATAGACAGAAAGTTAAATGTTTGCAGAATTAGCCAGCTCTGATGATGAGGGCAAGAAAGTGGAGAAAGAGGCTGAGGGTAAGCACTGCCAAAACGGGTGGGCAAATGAGGAGTGAAACAAGGAAAATGATACATTTCTTACAGCTTGTTCTGTTCTTTCACCTCCTCCTCATTTTTGTTCTTGTGTTTTTCTATTCCTTTTCTTAGAGAAGGAGGTAAGGTCAAAGTTGTTTTCCAGAATGGGGCAGTTAAGAGAGAGTGGGAGGTTCCTGTTTAGCCCCAGTTTTTAAGTCAGACATTTTTTCCTATTTGATTGCCTACTTTTCACAAATCTCCATCTCCTATCCTACTTTTCAAAAGGCTTGGAATGGCAGTAGAAGTTCTAATGTATTTTGCCTGTACCCTTCCTAACAGAGATTAGGGCAAATAGAATTAGCAGTATTTACATCTGAAGATGTTTCTGCCCTAGGTTACCTTTTAAATCTTTTCTCATTCTGGACTGTTCTGCCTTCCTACCTACCCCTCCTCAAGATGGCATTTGAGAGGACCATATACATCCAGCCCTTTTCAGAGAGAAGCAAACAGTGAAGTCATGTATGTAGGCAAAGTTTAGTTTACAGAATTCTTTTATTTTGGATTTCCATGTGTCCCATTTTTTTTTTTCGTCACATCACCAGTTGAAGCAACAATTCAAAAATCAGATCTGAATAATTGAGTACTGATGTTATGCTTTGGGTTTGGTCATTATAAAACACATTTTATTGAAAATAAAAAGCTTGTCAGTTGGCAGATACTTGATTTACATTTATTTTGCTTCTTCCTTGTTACCTGATGAGAAAACTGGGGATATTGCTTAATATCATTGATAAAGGCTTTCTGATGACAGTTTGTGCCTGCTCATTTACTGGACTCTGGGCTATATTTGCAGTTTTCGTTAACCAAGGGATTTAAGACAATATTATTTATGATACCTTAGTTTGAATGTTTGTAGTGTTCATAATCAGAGTCACCTGCAACTTCGAATGGCATGTCACTACTCTAGGTTCAGTGGAAAATTACATGAACACAGCCACTTTCCTAAGAAATCACACTTTTCAAGGAGTATCTTTTAGGATTTTTATGACCGAGTTGGGTTTGTCTGGAATTTTGCTTAGAATAAAGTAAATTTCAAGAAACTTAATTATTTTTTAATTTGTGTCAATACGGAATATATTTGGTGTATGTACATTTTTCCTTGGTTTTGAGACAGGATTTTTCTAATATAATTATCAGCATTTGTCCATGACAGCCTCCCCCATTATCGAAAAAGGATGTCATTTACCAAACTGAAAAAAACATGATGATATTGGTTAGCCCAGGAATTAGATTGAAGGAGATTAATATGAACTACTAAATGTGTTATTGTCTTCATCTTTTGTACATCAGTACTTTGACATTGCACAGTTGTGAAAAGCGTGTGGAAGGACAGTGCCCCACTTTTGTATACCCTATTGGCAGGATAGGAAGTGAACTATTGAATAAAGCAGTTATTTGGTTATGTGATTAACCAGAAGACCCCCAAGACTACTGTATACCTTTTGTACTCCCCACAGTTTCACTGTCTCAGTATAGAATTGACAGTTGCAAAAGAGCTGTGAGTTGCAGGTGGGAGAACTGCACTCCATGAAGTAACAGATTATAGAAGCAGGAGGAATTTGGTTTGGGGACTTGAGACAAGTTGAGAATGGGGATCATGCTTGGGAGAACCATCCAGGGTAGACATGTGGATTTGGGAGCATTCAGAACAGAAATTCCAGTAGCTTGTTTGGAGTAAAACTGGGTTGCTAAAGGTTGAGAGAAGAAGACACTTTTCAATTAATTTAGCAGGGAAAGGAAGGAGAGGAGATGTAATAATTTGAAAAAAAAAAGTGAAGGTTTCTTCATCGTTGTTGTCGTTTGCCTTATTTAGTTTTTCTTTTCCCAGAATAGAGATTTTAGCTCTTTAGGAGCAGCCCACAGGAAAGGGAGAAATTGAAATTACAATAGAGCGGGGATGACAGGAGACGATGAGCTCTGAAGCCCAAAAGGAATAATTAGCTTTAGAAATGACATGGAATGTTTTTTGTTTGTTTGTTTGTTTGTTTGTTTGTTTGTTTACTTCTGAGGCTCTGGAGAGGGTACCAAGACAGTTGAGATCACTAGGAGGAGAGTTGGGAATTTGGGTGAGTAGAGTAGGAGAGTTGTCTTACTTGGACAATTGCTCTTACTTGGAACCTTAATGGCCTACTGTGCTGCTCCAAACTTGTAGCAGAGGTTGGGGGTAGCTATATCGGGGTTTTGGCAGATAAACTTTGCAGATAAATGTTCTTGGCTTTATGTTTTATAAATTACAATTTGGGCAGCAAGCCTCGTTATTGAATTAAACTCCATTTCATTGGGATTCTTTTCAACATTTTTCTTTTAAGATAGAAAGTCTTCTTTGTGAATAATTTTATGATATAGCTAGGATCTTAGGTAGCTTTCTCTTAGTGGAATAAGATATAGGAGATTTGCAGGTTTGATAGTTCAGTGCTGAGCACATGCACACAGTGGTCATTCATTACATATTTAAAATCACACTTAAATTTTTATTATAAAAGCTCATTTTAGAAAATTGGCATTGGGCACTTGGGTGGCTCAGTCGGTTAAGCGTCCGGCTTTGGCTCAGGTCATGATCTCACGGTTCGTGGGTTTGAGCCCCATGTTGGGCTCTGTGCTGACAGGTCAGAGCCTGGAGCCTGCTTCAGATTCTGTATCTCCCTCTCTCTCTGACCCTGGCCTGCTTGCACTGTCTCTGTCTCTCAAAAATAAAAAATAAAAAACATAAAAACAAGAAAATTGGCATATACAAAGCTATAAAGATCACCTATGATCCCTTTCAGTAAAGAAAACAACTATCAACATTTTGATGTTGTTACTTTTAATATTCTTTTTATGTTCATATATAATTTTTAAAAATAAAGATCAGGTCATATAAAATTTGTGACCAGATTTTTGCACTTACATTGTGAGTGTTTTTCTTTTCAAAAAATAGTCTGAAAATACATATTTATTGATTATAAAACACCATTATTTAGATATGTTATTTAATTATTCCCCATATTTGGGGACCATGTCTTTTTCTTTTTTTGGCTATTATAAATGATATTGTTTGGCCATGTTTGTACATACATTTTTTTCCAAATTTCTATTTGGGGAAGAGATAGATTCCTAGAGGGACAATTACTGAGTCCAAAGGAATTAACTTCTTTGAAGCTCTTGATATATATACAGTGCCAAATTGCTTTTTAGGAAGATTATGCCAGCTTAACACTCCCACCAGCAGTGGATAAAAAAAGTACTACCTAGGGGCGCCAGGGTGGCTCAATTAGTTTAAGCTTTTGACTTCAGCTGGGGTCATGATCTCGCAGTTCCTGAGTTCGAGCCCCATGTTGTGCTGACAGCCTAAGTCAGGCTCTGTGCTGACAGTTCAAAGCCTGGAGACTGCTTCAGATTCTGTGTCTTCCTTTCTCTCTCTGCCCCTCCCTTACTTATGCTCTGTCTTTCTCTGTCTCTCAATAATAAATAAATGTTAAAAAAGTACTACCTAGTTTGTTTTTGTTCACATTGCCTTAAAATAATAATAAAAATAATATTTGGAAGTTAGAAGATAATAGATTTTAAAAAATCTATGGTAATAAAATATTAATATTCTGTTTTGTAAATGATTGGTTTCAAGTATGAACCCAGTTTTGTTGCCACTGTTAATTAAAAAAAAAAGAAAGAAAAAAGAGCAAAGGCTTCTAAGAATACCCAGAATCCTGTTAAATCTGTTAGAAAGTCATGGACCTGGAAAACTGAGAAACATACTGATTTTGCCCTACAGTTAGAGCACGAAACCAAGTAAATTCCTGACTGTCTTGTCAGTGATCCAAACATTAGATTATTAAATCTAGCATAGTTTTTTAAAAAGGAAAGCCATTATTACTTACGGAAGGAAATACATTTCTGTGGAATTTTTGCCAGCTCAAAAGGAACTCTCATTAAAAATAGTTACCTAACAGCCTTTCCTACCATATAACACAGTACATGACACATAGAAGATACTACCTAAATGTTTGTTGAGTGAGAGAATGAATAAAGGTTTTAAAAAGTCACATGCAATTTGAAGACACAAAGAAAGAATAATTTGCCTAGAATAGAGCCTAGGTACTGGTTTACTAGGTCTAGGACAAATCTTGATTGCCATTCCATAGCTTTTATATTGCCTTATTGTACATCCTGAACAATGTGGTTAAATCTGCTGGGTTTGTTGATATTTTGAAAAATGAGGATACTGCCTGCCTAGGAAGCATGTGATGAATCTGTGTAATATTACAGTGTATTCTAAGATTGATAGATGAATTTTAGATTTTTGCCTACTTATAAAAGCTTGATGACATCTGTGTTTATATTTACTTAACTATAATAGTTTAGAGAGTGTGTGTTTGTGTGTGTTTTGATGCTTTAAAATATTCTACCTTTGGCTCAAATGAAGAAGTGCCATAAAATTGTCAGATTGCCACATTTTATAAATCAAGAACTTTGAAATTAAGATTAATCATGCAAAGCAGGGGAGGTAAAAAACGAACACAATTTGAGAAAAAAGTGGATTTAATGAGGAATGAGAAACAACATAATAATAGGTAAGTAACAGTTTTTTTCAGGAGGTCATTATTTCAGTATCTTATTAGTATGGTATATAAATCATTATCTCAATGGTTAATTCCCTAGGCTACCACTGACTCAATGAAGATGACCTCCTCCATAGTATAAAGCTAGTGGAAATTTCCAGAAGAAAACAGATTTGTAGATTTTGAGACCAAAAAAAAGTAATCCTACAACAAATAGCATAGACAAAATGTTAATATTCTTTAATGCATCAAGATCTCATAAAATCAATAAGGAAAACATTAACACATAGAAAAACAGTAGGGCACAATATCCAATAAATATTTTAGAATTTGATCTTGCCAGTAATTAAAGAAATAAAAATTGATATAAAATGTTTTTACTTCAGGATAGCTAAAAATTTTTTAAATTCCACTGCTGTTAAGGTTGTGGTGAAATGAGCACTTTTTGTATACTGCTTTGGGGAGTGTAAATTGGTGCAGCTTTCAGAAAGGTCTTTGCCTAAGTATGATATGACCTTCAGAAGTGTTCATATTCTTTGACTCAGTACTTTATTTTCAAGTAATCTGTCTTGAAAAATTATATATTTTGATAAACAGTTATAACCAAAAAAAGAGTCATAACCCCCCAAATGGGAATAGCCTAAGTATTACTGAAGGGATACAATTAAATAAATTATGATAACTTTTTAATCAAGGGAATATTATATAGGCATTAAATGTTTTCAAGTTACATACATGGGAAAATGTTTAATGTTAAGTGAAGAAAGTGGTATCTAGTATACTCTGTGTGTGTGTATCTGATTCTTTCTCTGGCCCTACCCCGCTTAATGTGCACATGCTTTCACTCTCAAAATAAATAAATTAATTAAAAAATACTAATAGCTATCATGTATTGAGCACTTTTTATGTCTACTAAGTGTTCCATATGCACTTATATAATCTTCCTAAGTGTTCCTTAAAGATGGTAACACAGACTTGAATAGGGTATGTTTTGCTTGAGATCAAATTGTAGTCAAATGATAGAGCCAGAATTTGAATTCAGTCTGACTTCAAAGTGTATTCATAACTACTATGCTGTAAGTTTTGATTATTGATGAAGGTTTTACTGTATTCATAATTTAAATACAATATTTATTTTACATATATATATATTTCTTATATATATATATGTTTTAGAGAAAGTATGCAAGCAGGGGAGAGTGGCAGAGGGAAAGAGAATCTTAAGCAGATTCAAGCTCAGTGTGGAGCCCGAGGTAGGGCTCAATCCCAAGACCCTGGAACCATGACCTGAGCTGAAATCAGAGTGGGACACTTAACTGCCTGAGCTACCCAGGCTCCCCTGGGTTCTTTTAAAATACTTTCTTATAAAATTTTTCAAATATAAAAATTAAAGGGGATAGGGTAATGAACCTCATACTCAGCTTCAACAATTATTCACATATGGCAGGCAATGTGGTTTATACCACTACTCATTCCTCAAACCCTTCTTATTATTTCAAGACAGATCCCAGATATATTTCATTAATAAATGTTTTAGTGTACATCCTTAAAAGAGAAGGACTCTTTTGAATATAATCACAATAGCATTGTCATACCTAAAAATATACTTCCAGTCTTCATAAATGTCATAAATCTGTCCTATTAATATCTTAAAATTATGTGAATTCTATAGTTCCTGTTATAATTTCTTTTGTGTTGGATTTTTAAGGTGGAACTTAACTTCTTGTGGAACAAGTGTTGCCAGCTCAGAATGCAGTGAGGAGCTGTTTTCATCAGTTTCCGTTGGAGATCAAGATGATTGCTATTCCTTGTTAGATGATCAAGACTTCACTTCCTTTGACTTATTCCCTGAGGGGAGTGTCTGCAGTGATGTCTCTTCTTCTATTAGCACATACTGGGATTGGTCAGATAGCGAGTTTGAATGGCAGGTAGGTTTTGTGTTTTCTTATATTACCATTATTACAACATAAATAGGAGAATGAATTTCTATTTTGATATTTTCATCTCTACCTCAAAGTAAGTTTTCTTCAGTGTTTATCCAGTCCTGGAGATTCTCTGACAACATTAAAAATTAGATGGAAAACCTATCCTTTAGTTTTGCTAATTTACCATTTAGGCTTCTGATGCTACAGATATCCTTATTTAGATTTTCATGTAATTTAATAATTGTATAATGTTCCCATTATTATATATCATCAGTACTTTTCTGTGCATGAATTCAAGCAAATGTATTCTTCCTACATTATAGTAATAGCCTTTGTGTCCTTATAGGCACAGTATCTTTGTATCAGAGTTATGTTCTATTTATCTGGGATCTCAAACCATTATTACAAAAACATAATTTTTGGTTCTGTTATAATTTCTCATTTTGTATTTTCATATGTAGAGGTATTTTTTGTTCTACAGTTTTATTTCTTATGGCATATATACCATGTAAAATGCTTTGTGCAAATTGTTTGGAAATTCTGCCTTATAATGAGTGCAGTTTGTTAGAAAATGTAAATCATGTTGCATTTTCCATTTGCAACATCCATTTTCTGATTGTAAAAAAATGATGACATTGAAGCCACTTTCCTTGCATATAGCAAATCTTATATTCAACAGATACTACTGTTTGAAAGCCATCCAAATCTTTGAAGTTGTATTCTAAATGAGGAATCAAATATTATTTTATTTTAAACATTTTCTTATTAAAATATGAAAACAGGCTGGCATGTAAGTCTCCAAGTCCCACTATGCTATGGTTACCACTGTTAAAAGCTTGTGCAGATACAAGTATGTTTGCACAGTGTTAAAAATGCACAAATGGAATCATATGTCAGCCACGGTTTGGCCTTTGCTATTTTTTAACTAACATTTCATTCTTTTCAATAACTATATCCTAATTTATTTAATCTGTTCCCTCATAATGGATATTTAGATTGGTTTCAGTTTTTTCTTGTTATAAAAATGCTACACTGAAAATTAAATTTTTATTTTACTTTTTAAAATTTACTTTTGAGAGAGAACATGAGCATAAGTGGGGGAGGGGCAGAGAGCGAGGGAGACAGAGAATACCAAGCAGGCTCTGTGTTCAGTGCAAAGCCCAACGTGGGGCTCAAACTCACCAACCATGAGACCATGCATGACCCAAGTGAAATTCAGATGCTCAACTGACTGAGCCACTCAGGTGCCCCTGTGGGTTGTCTTTTTACTTGATGCTGTCCTTTGACACACAACATTTTTTAATTTAAAAAAGTTCAGTTTTTTCTTTGAATTCTGCGCTTATGATGTCGTATTTAGAAAATCATTGCTTGATCTAAGGTCATGCAGATTTTCACGTGTTTTCCTTTTTTAGAGTTTTAGCGTTTTCATTTTTACATTTAGGTTTTTGATGTAACATAACCATCTGAATTCATTCTTCTGCATGTAACATTCAGTTGTCCCAGCACCATTTGTTGAAAAGACTACATGCCTTCCTTATTGAATGGTCTTGGTATGCTGGTGGAAATGAATTGGTCATAGATGTGTAGGGTTAGTTCTGGACTGTCAGTTATATTCCATATATATATATATAGGTCTATCCTTATACCAGTTGCAGAGTTTTAATTGCTCTAGCTTTGTAGTGAGGTTTGAAATCAGGAAGTGTGATTTCTCCCACTTTATTCTGCTTTATTAAGCCAGTTTTGGCTATTGAGGATCCCTTCTGAAATTCTATGTGAATTTTAGGATCAAGATGTCCATTTCTACAAAAAGGGCAATTGGAATTTTGATAGGATTGTATTGAATCTGTTGTAGTTTTTAGTGTCTAAGCCTTGTACTTCTTTGGTTCAATTTATTCCTACATATTTTATTCCTTTGATACTGTTGTAAAATGGAATTGTTTTCTTAATTTCATTTTTGTGTTGTTCATTGCTGGTGTCGAGAGATAAAACTGTTGTATATTGATTGTGTATCCTGCCACTTTACTGAACTAGTTAGCTTAAATGATTTTTTTTCTCTATGTGGATTCTTTAGAGGTTTTATGTTTCAGATCTTGTCATCTATAAATAGAAATAGTTTTTCTTCTTCCTTTCCAATCTGGATATCTGGATAGCTTTTTTTTCCCTTGCCTGATTGCTCTGGCTAGATCGCCAGTGCATTGTTGAATAGCAGTGGCAAAACTAGGCATCCTTGTCTTTTCTGATCTTAAGAGAGAAGCTTTCAGTCTTTGACCATTGAGCATAATGGTAGCTATAGGTTTTTCATAAATGCCCTTTATCGTATTGAGGAATTTCTCTTCTATTCCTAGTTTGTTGAGTGTTTTTATCTGAAAGAGTATTTAGATTTTGTCAAAATGCTTTTACTACATTTATCGAGATGATCATGCAGTTTCTTCCCTTCATTCTATTAGTGGGATGTACTAGATTGATATTTGTATGTTGACCCACCTTTGCATTCCTGGATTAAATCCTAATTGGTCATGGTATATATTCCTTTTAATATGCTGCCGGATTTCATTTGTTAGTATTTTGTGTAGGAGTTTTGTGTCTGCACTTATAAGGGGTATGGGTCGGTAGTTTTTTGTGATATTTTCGTGTTGCTTTTGCCTCATGGAATGAGTTAGGAAGTATTCTCTTCTAGATAAAATACTGTAATAAAATTTTCTCATTTAACATATAAACTTTTTCATGATCTTCATAATAATTCTCTTAATGACTTTATAATATTCCTGGTGGTAGATATGCCAGGGCTTATGACACCATTCCCCTATTTAAATCCATTTCAAAATATTTTCTATTTTAGATAAAACAGCAGTGAGCATCTTTGTGTGGGTACCTTTTTATTTTGTGCCTCAGTTTTTAAGTGCACACTTTGTATTTAAAACGAGACTACCACCAGGATTATTTAAAATAAAGTACAGTCAGATGGAGTCCTGATAATTCTGAGAATTATTTTTTCTGATTATTTTATTTGATTTAAAGTTGTTACCATCCATAATGTTGCAACACAGCAGTCGTTTTTTAATTTTAAATGCTGACTTTTTCACTCATTTCATGAGTAGTTAGAGTGGAAAACTATCCCCAACCACTGACTATGAATGTACATGACTGACTATAACATTGGAGCAAAAATAAGGCCTACCTTAGTAATGTGTTTTCCCACTTCTGAAACTGGAATGTAGGTACTCTTGTCACCATGGATATTTGCGATTTAAGTACTATTCTGAAAGGTTTAAAATGCACTCTATGGCTGCCTGGCAGGGCATATAATGCACCTAACTAATAAGACATAGTCAATAAATATCAGTTGAAATCTGTTAAAAAGAAAACTACAGGAACAGTATGGTGCCACTTAGGTCAAGTCTGGCAAACAAAGACTTAATACCTAACCTAACTGCAGTTTCAGCATCCTGGGAAGGTAACCTTTAACTAGTCAACATGGTATGTCTTGGTCAATACTAGGAAATTTACCAATAGAATTCTGCTCTCCTTTGGAGGACAGCAGCCTTGCCAAACAATGCCATTCCTTGTTAATAAATTTTCTTAAGGCCCTCTCTCTGCAGTTAAAAACCTTTGTGTTTGTTTGTTTGCTTAGTTTTTTGGATCATCTCTTTATTTGCTAGATGAGATGCTGCTTGATTCATGCATGGGTTAATAAAGCCAATTAGATCTTCACATCAAAAGAATGCTCTTTGTGGGACCACATAATGATAAGCAGGAAATTATCCAAGAAGACGATTACAAACTATGTGTTAGGATTAATATAGACTAGAAACTGTTGACTATAATTTAAAAATTCCAATTACCTTTGTTGTGATTAAAAACTATATCTGTTTAAGTCTTTCTTTTTAATAAACGTTTGAATTACTACCAAGGTAAATATAAAGGATTCATAGATTCTTTGGGAAGAGAAATATTAACTACTTGATAAGGCAGATTTTAACCTCAGGATGAAATAGCATCAAAACATTTGGCTTTGCTGATAGTTTTCTTTGCTTGCAGTCCTTTTGTTATTAATGATATATTTGACTAGTCTTAGAGCTTGAAAAATTATTGTACTGTTGAGCAGGGAACCATAGAAAACTTAAAGAGTGAGTAATTCAGCTGTCACACTCGAAATCTAAAGGTGCAATTTGAAATTACACGTCAGCTGTTACAGGAATGAGCTTACTCAAAAAATTTTGCTGCATACTGCAGAAAATATGGCAGAGGTTTTATTTAATTCTCTCCACTTTTCACAATTAATGATTATAATATAAATATACTAAATGCTCTTGTCCATGAAAAATAGGGAATAAGAATTATTAAGCATTTTTAGCTTGAAATATATTATCAGTTATAAAATGGAAAACGACTGGTCTAATAAATATACAGGAGTCCATACAATTAATTCTGATGTTCATCTGCAGCTCTAATCCCCTATCTCCAACTGACTACTTGACATTTCCACTTGGATGACCTTATAATTTAATGCATCTATTATCTGATGCTGATTCCTTGATCAGTAATGTAACTTCCAATTACGGTGTTTCTATGGGAAAAAATAGATTCCACTTAATAACATGTCTTAAGGTGTAGTGAAGAAAGACTATTATCATTTTGAAGGACATTTGCACTTGCTTCTTTCGTTATCAGTACAAACTCTCCATATCCCAAGTTGCATTCTACTCTCATTCCAAACTCCTGCAAGGCAGGAAGGATGGGCATAGTTGAAAGCACTGGACTTGTGTCCTACTTTGGATACTGCCACTAGCTGTATGATCCTCCCTAGACATCATTTTTCCTTATTTGAAAAGTGAGAGCGTTGGACTGAAAGATGTGTAACATTACTCCAGGTCTCTTTCTGTAAAAATTGAAGTCTTCAAGTGCATACACTGGATAGGTTGGTTGTATGACAGAAATGTGGCCAGTTTTCTTCTGCTTTTAACAAATGGTCATCTCTTACCTATTCAATTAACAAACTGCCTTGTAGGGGCACCTGGCAAGCTCAGTCAAGAGCATGCGACTCTTATGTCAGGGTAGTGAGTTAGAGCCCCACATTGGATGTAGAGATTATTTAAAAATAAAATCTTTAAAAAAACAGCCTTATAAATTGTTTTGCATTTGAAATTTTCCCTATTTATTCCCATTTTCTTTGCATTTTTGTTAATCTTAATCCAAGTGTTGATCAATTAAGAACTTCCTGTGTAATTCAATTTTTTTCATCACTCTAATTTGTCCCAAACTGCTTTTTAGCTCATCTTCCCTCAAGACCAGTTTCATCAAGTTACTTCTACCTAGAAAATGTTACTGACCTACTTCTCTGTATTATATAACACCTTGTTCATAAATTGAGCTTTCAAATCCCTAGTACTGATTTTCTGTTTTAATTATTTTGGTCTCATTAATCTCATCCTATTTTTTTTAGTTTGTGAATTTACCAAGTTTTTATCCTTACCTGAATGCCTTCTCCTTTTCTGCATTCTGCCATTCTAGACACCTTATGAAACTTCACCCACTTTAGCAACAGGTGACGTTCTCTGATGGGTTCTTGCCCTTTTCTAAGGGTACAAAACTGTGGCATGAGATGGGAAAAGGAAAACACATGTGTGTATGGAGTTTTGCCTATTAACCTCATTTAAATTTCTCAGCAGTCTTTTGAGATGGATGACTTTAATCATAACTCTGGGGCTCAAAGAGCTAACCTCTACAAGATCACATGGCTAGTGAGCAGTGGAGCTAGGATTTGAAGTCTGGCATCTTTTTACTTCTCCCTGAAAAAAAATGGCCAAAGAACCATTAGTTGCCTTTTTTTTACAGCCCCTCTGCAAACACACACATAAACAGAACTAAAGGCACAAATTGAAGTGTTTAACATAGTCTGCTACCTAGCAGAAGTTTGCCAAAGACATAGATGAAAATTTTTCTTATATTTTGAGAGTATACATATTTTGGTAGTTTCTTTACCTAGTTCATCAAAGGAGCTTGAAGTAGGGGAGGCCTTTCATCTGATAAGGACTGTTGCTTTTTGTTTTAGAAACCTCAGGGTCTTTAATGTAGTAGTGTTGTGATTTGAACTCTTTCAAAGGAAAGAACTATTTTCAAAGGAAAAATAGCAAGATATTTTTTAATGTTTATTTAGGGAAAGAGAGCACTTACCAGCAAGGCAGGGACAAAGGGGGGGGGGGAAGAGAGAGAGAGAGAGAGAGAGAGAGAGAGAGAGAGAGAGAATATGAATATGACAGGCTGTGCCAGCACAGAGCGTGATGCGGGACTTGATTTCAACTGTGGGATTCTGACCTTAGCCAAAATCAAGAGTTGGACACTTAACTGATTGAACCACCTAGAAGCCCCAAAACATTTTCTTATTTGACATTAAAGGCTGAAAGATGGCCTTCATGTGTGCATTCAGCAGTCATTCTTTCATGACGCTGACTAGATAACATTGGGGCTAAAGAATGAACAAGTCAAGCAGTGTTGATTAATGAGGTTTTTAAATGTTTATTTTTGAGAGAGAGAGAGAGAGAGAATGTGTGTGTGTGTGTGTGTGTGCGCGCGCGCACACGCGCGTGCGTGCACATGCCTGAAGGTAGGAACGATGAAGAGAGAGGGAGACAGACAGTCCAAAGCAGGCTCTGTGATGTCAGTGCAGAGCCTGATACGAGGTTTGAACACACGAACTGTGAGATCATGACCTGAACCAAAGTCAGACGCTTAATGGACTAAGCCACCCAGGCACCCCAGTTAAGGAGTTTTTAATGGAAGTCATACAAATTGTTGGTCGTCATTTATGCACTTGGATTCATCAGTGACTATTAAAGTGAAAATGTGGTTTTTAACAGTAGTAGCTAACTTAGATAATTTCATTCTAGGCATTATGTTTGCTTTGCATAGTGATCAACCTCATTTTTATGTCTTCATTAGGTTTTTCTATACAACTGACTCTCCATGCCTACCTTCTTGTAGCTCTCTAAGCTTTCGTTCTGCAGCTTTAACTCACTGCTAGATATTACCATTGATTATTTATCATTTCAAGTCTAGCATTTGTCATTTGATACTTTGTATAATTGTATGTTTGTGTTATTATATTCTCTTCCCCAGTTGAGAATAAAGTTTTTTGTAAGGACCATGAAAAAAAAACCCCTTTGAATCCTTTGTACTTATCAGAGTGCTATGGGTGTAGTAGGAGGCCAGATGTGTGTGATTGCAATAATCTTCATGGATAAACTAGCTTTTCTTTTTTGGTAACTTCAAAAGCCTAGGAATCATCTAGAGTTCAGATATCATTGCAAAGCACAACAACCAAAAGGTGTTATTTTGTACCTTGTAAAAATGAAAGCACTGTCTTTGAAAGCTGTGTATTCCTCGTAGAAGAAATTATCTTTTTGATGAATGATTTAAACTTACTTATTTGAGAGAGAGAGAGAACACGTGAGCATGAGCTTGGGAAAAGGGCGGGAGGGGGAGAGAGAGAGACAGGATTTTAAGCTGGCTACATGCTCAGCATGGTGCCCAATGTGGGGGCTTGATCCCACAATCCTGATATCATGACCTGAGCGAAAATCAAAGAAATGCTCAACCAACTGAGCCACCCAGGTGCCCCTTTATTTATTTTAAAAAAAGATTATTTAGGTAATCTCTACACCCTACATGGGGCTTGAACTCATGACCCCGAGATCAAGAGTTGTCTGCTCCTCCAACTGAGCCACCCAGGTGCCCCTAAACACATGTATTTAAAATTAAATCCATTTTGACTTTTGGAGGTGATAGATCTATTATCTTGATTGTAGTGATAGCTTCATGGGTGTATGCATATGTCCAAAGTCCTCAAATTGTCTGTATTAGTTCTGTATAATTCTTTGTATCACTTATAATTCAATAAAGATGTTAAAAAATTAAATCTATTCTAACTGGCTTTTAACAGACAGTATAAAATTATAGCACATAATTTTGGTGTTCATCTCTCTTCAAACTGATTTTCTCTATATTAGGCTTTCTTGCTTTTCTCCTTTGTCTACACATTGTTTCAGCATTTTTTCTAATTTGTCTTTTATAATACTTCTGACCTTTACGGTGTTTTGCTCCATAATAACAGCATATTTTAAGTACTTCTGATTGCCTCGAGGTTGTTAATACTGACTTAAGCACAAGGACCATGGCTTATTTGTCTTCATATTGGCAGTATGTCTAGCATAGTGTTGGGCAAAGAGCCAGGTAATAGCCAATAACTCAAGTCTCCTGAGATGGAGACCAGTGTTACTTACTCATCATGCTTTGTGTGCCCTAGCCTATATTCACATTGTGAATTAAAAACCCCAATGATGGAGGCTAAAGTCAGGGATTGTGATGCCTCCCGTTTTGGTTTTCTTCCTCAATATCACTTTGACTATTTGGGTTTTTTTGTGGTTCCATACGAATTTTAGGATAGTTTGTTCTAGCTTTGAGAAGAATGCTGGTGCAATTTTGATTGTCATCGCATTGAATGTATAGACTGCTTTGGGTAGTAATGACATTTTCACAGTATTCTGGCTCATCCATGAGCATGGAATCTTTTTCCATTTCTTTGTGTCTTCTTCAGTTTCTTTCGTAAGTTTTCTATAGTTTTTATCATACAGGTCTTTTACATCTTTGGATAGGTTTATTCTTTGGTATATTATGGTTTTCTGTGCAGTTGTGAATGGAATCAGTTTCTTGATTTCTCTTTCTGTTGCTTCATTATTGGTGTATAAAAATGCAACCGATTTTTTTACATTGATTTTGTACCCTGTGACTTTGCTGAATTCATGGATCAGTTCTTTTTTTTAAATTTTTTTCTGTTTTTTATTTATTTTTGGGAGATAGAGAGAGACAGCATGAGCAGGGGAGGGTCAGAGAAAGAGGGAGACACAGAATCTGAAATAGGCTCCAGGCTCTGAGCTAGCTGTCAGCACAGAACCCGACGTGGGGCTCAAACCCACGAACCATGAGATCATGACCTGAGTTGAAGGCAGACCTTTAACCAACTGAGCCACCCAGGCGTCCCCATGGATCAGTTCTGAAAGGCTTCTGGTGGAGTCGATTGGGTTTTCCATGTAGAGTATTACATCATCTGCAGAAAGTGAAAGTTTGATTTCTTTTTTGCTGATTCTGATGCCTTTTATTTCCTTTTGTTGTCTGATGGCTGATGCTAGGACTTCCAGCACTATGTTGAATAACAGTGGTGAGAGTGGACATCCTTGTCATGTTCCTGATCTCAGGGGGAAAGCCCTCAGTTATTCCCCATAGAGGATGATATTAGATGTGGGCTTCTTATAAATTGCTTTTATAATGTTTAAATAAGTTCCTTCTATCCTGACTTTCTTGAGGGTTTTTATTAAGGGATGCTGTTTTTTGTCAAATGCTTTTTCTGCATCTGTTGACAGCATCATATGGTTTTTATCTTTTCTTTTGTTAATGTGATATATCACATTGATGGATTTGTGAATATTGAACCAGCCCTGTAACCCAGGAATGAATCCCACTTGATCATGATGGATAATTCTTTTTATATGTTGTTGAATTCGGTTTGCTAGTATCTTGTTGAGTACTTTTACATCTGTATTCGTTAAGGATACTAGCCTGTAGTTCTCTTTTTTTGCTGGGTCTCTGTCTGGTTTGGGAATCAAAGTGGTGCTGGCCTCATAGAACGAGTTCGAAAGTTTTTCAAGACAGTATGGTATTGGCACAAAAACAGACACATAGACCAATGGAATGAAATAGAGAACCCAGAACTGAACCCACAAATGTATGGCCAATTAATCTTTGACAAAGCAAGAAAGAGTATCCAATGGAAAAAAGACAGCCTCTTTAACAGGTGGTGCTGGGAGAATTGGACAGCGACATGCAGAAGAATGAAACTAGACCACTTTCTTATACCATACACAAAAATAAACTCAAAATGGCTGAAGGACCTGAATGTGAGACAGGAAACCATCAAAACCCTAGAGAAGAAAGCAGGAAGCAGCCTCCTTGACCTCAATCGCAGCAATTTCCTACTAGACACCTCCCCAAAGGCAAGGGAATCAAGAGCAAAAATGAACTATTGGGACCTCATCAACATAAAAAGCTTCTGCAATGCAAAGGAAATTGTCAAAAAAACTAATAAGCAACCGATGGAATGGGAAAAGATAGTTGCAAATGGCATATCAGATAAAGGGTAAGTATCCAAAATCTACAAGGAACTCATCAAACTCCACACCCGAGAAATGAGCAATCCAGTGAAGAAATGGGCAGAAGCCATGGATAGACACTTCTCCAAAGAGGACATCCAGATGGTCAACAGGCACATGAAATGATGCTCAGTGTCACTCATCATCAGGGAAATACAAATCAAAACCACACTGAGATACCACCTCACCAGTCAGAATGGCTAAAATGAACAAATCAAGAGAGTGTAGATGGCGAGGGTGTGGAGAGACGGGCACCCTCCTACACTGTTGGTGGGAATGTAAACTGGTACAGCTGCTCTGGGAAACAGTGTGGAAGTTCCTCAAAAAACTATTGATAGAACACCTTTATGATCCAGCAATAGCACTGCTGGGGATCTACTCAAGTGATACAGAAGTGCTGATGCATAGGGGCACATGTACCCCAATGTTCATAGCAGCACTTTCTACAATAGCCAAATCATGGAAAGAGCCTAAATATCCATCAACCGATGAATGGATCAAGAAGATGTGGTATATCTACACAATGGAGTAATACATGGCAATGAGAAAGAATGAAATCTGTATATTTGTAGCAAGGTGGATGGAACTTAAGAGTGTCATGCTAAGCAAAATAAGTCAGACAGAGAAGGACAGATACCATATGTTTGCACTCATAGGTCTATCATGAGAAACCTAATGGGACCATAGGAAGGGGAAGGGGGGGAAAGAAAGTTAGGGAGAGGGAGGGAGGCAAATCATGAGAGATTCTTGAATAATGAAAATGAACTGAGGGCTGAAGAGGGAGGAGGAAAGGAGATGGGGGGTGATGGTCATGGAGTGGGGCACTTTTGGGGAAGAGCACAATCACCCAATGGTGATTGACTCTTAAATTAACATTTTATTAACAAGTCTTGATTATGATTTTAAACTTTTGGAAAATATCTTTCATTGAATAAGTTACTGTCTGAAGAGTATGTTGATGTTGCTGCTTTGTGTAATACAGGAGTGGATCAGAAATAATGTCTTCTTCTGTATTTGTCATTAAAAAGTAATTTTTAATCAATATGAAATAAGTTGTATTTAAAATGTATTTTTGAAAAAATTTGCTTTTCCTATCCCCTTCTTATTTTTATAAAGTTACCAGGCAGTGACATTGCCAGTGGGAGTGATGTACTTTCTGATGTCATACCCAGTATTCCAAGTTCACCTTGCTTGCTTCCGAAAAAGAAAAACAAGCACCGGAATTTAGATGAACTTCCTTGGAGTGCAATGACAAATGATGAGCAGGTAGGGATCTTGACATTTTTTTAAAGTAGGCTTCATACCCAGCACAGAGCCCAATGTGAAACTTGAACTCAGTGACCCCAGGATCAAGACCTGAGCTGAGATCAAGAGTCAGATGTTTGACTGCACCACCCAGGCACCCCAGGATCTTCACATTCTTAATTGAAAACATATATGTAGAGAATATGTGAAGCTCAGTGTATTGCCTATTTAGAGCTACTGGGTAAATGTGGATTGCTTAGGAAATCTGAATTTGAGTTTTAACTGTTTTGCAGGGAACAAATATAATATTAAGTGCTTTTGATATTTGAAACACATTATAAATGACACACTAAAATATGGGGTTTGGCATTGATCTTGTTTATTATATTTTTTCATCACATAGGTGGAATACATTGAGTATCTGAGTCGTAAAGTCAGTACGGAGATGGGTCTTCGGGAGCAACTTGATATTATTAAAATAATTGATCCTTCTGCTCAAATCTCCCCTACAGACAGTGAGTTTATTATCGAACTTAACTGTCTCACAGATGAAAAACTGAAGCAGGTATGTACAGAAAATACAGATTGTACAAGTATTAACAAAACCATTATTTTATAACATGTAGACTGAAATAATCATGTTGAAATACACAAATAATTAAGGTCCAAATCACTGCTGTGAAATGTGACATTAGAAAAAATGATGACACTATTTGAGAGCACATGGTTGTAAGGCTTTAGGTACACCTCACCTGGAAGTACCTTTCTGGGTTCATGTGCATCTAGAAACTGCCGTTTAGATGTGTAGGCTTTGAAACTTAATTTCATCACTTAAGGGGTGGTTATGCTATTTACTTACTCTAACTCACCTTAAAAAAGAACAATTGACAGAATCAGAATATTGATTATTGAGCGATGTCTATATTTGAGTTAACATCTGATTTGAATAGGCCTGTGGAGTAAGTGAGCCTAGCTAGGGTAAAATGTAAATTTCCTTCTGCTATTCTGAAATACGCATTTCTAGCATCTTCTAAATATAGTCTTTACTGCTCTATTTTTCTCTGGTACATAGCTGAATGAATACTTATGTTCTACTTTCATTTTTTAAAGAAATTTTTTTCATTTGTTATCACTTAATAAAATTTTTAAATTTCAGTTCTCTCAACAGACATATTATAATTTTCTATATTCCAGCTCATTTTTTCATTAGTGTTGAAATTGATGCCTTGCATTTGAAGACAGGTACAATGGAAGCTAAGATTTAGGAAACACCCTAATCTTCAATATAATCAGCAACTTAAATCATGTTAAATGGAGACTTTTAAGCATGCCTAATCTGATCTATTTTGTTGTTAATTTATCTGAGTGTTATTTTCTTATAATCCTAAATTCTGGAGGCTAGTAGCTTTCCATTGATTGATTATATTTTATATTTTTAAAATATAGCTCCATAATCAGTATTTTAGAACTTTGAACATTGTCAGTTTTTCTGGTACTTGTTTCTACATTGAGATTTTCTTTTATCCTTATATTCTACTTATGTATATTTATAGCACTTTATTTGATTTATTTATCTAACAATATCAAGTGTTTATTATGCATTAAGTTTTAGTATAAAGAGTACTTTAACAAATGATCCTTGTCTTTATAGAGCCTACAACTTAATAAAGAGCTTGGATTACAATCTAAGTTCATAAATCAGTATTCAATAAATGTCAATTTTATTTCTTCATATTTACTATCTTCCGCTTTCTCACTGTTAAGTATTGAGTTCCAAGTTCTTTTTTGTGGTATACTCATCAAAAGCAAGAAATTAACATAGATATAGTATTATTAAATATCTACAGACTGTATTTAGGTTACACCAGTTTTTCTACTAATGTCTTGTTTTATCCCAGGATCCAATCTAATCGTTTTTAAAAGTTTTTATTTAAACTCCAATTAATGTACAGTGACATATTAATTTCAGGTGTACAATTTAGTGATTCAGCACTTACATACAACACCCAGTGCTGCTCACAACAAGCGCACTCCTTAATCCCCATCACCTATTGAACCCATCCCCCCACACCTTCCCCTCTAGTAGCCATCAAGTGTGCCGTCTATGGTTGAGACTGTTTTTTGGTTTGCTTCTTTTTTTCCCTTAGCCTGTTTCTTTTGTTTCTTAAACCCCACATATGAGTGAAATCATATGGTATTTGTATTTCTCTGACTGACTTATTTTGCTTAGCATAATACTCTCTAGCTCCATCCATGTTGTTGCAAATTGCAAGATTTCATATTTTTAATGGTTCAGTAATATTCCTGTGTATGTGTGTTTGTGTACACTGTATCATCTTTATCCATTCATTAGTTGATAGACATTAACACTATTTCCATAATTTGGCTGTTGTAGACAAAGCTGCAGTAAACATTGGGGTGCATGTATCCCTTTGAATTAGTAGTTTTGTATTCATTGAGTAAGTACCCAGTACTGCAATTGCTGGATCATACGGCAGGTCTATTATTAATTTGGGGGGGCAGCCCTCCATACTATTTTCCACAGTGACTGCACCAGTTTGTATTCCAATCAACAGTACAGGAGAGTTCCCCTTTCTCTGCATTCTCGTCAACACTTGCTGTTTCTTGTGTTGTTCATTTTAACCATTTTGACAGGAGTGAGGTGACATCTCCTTGTGGTTATGATTGCATTTCCCTGATGAGGAGTACATCTGTAGCACTTTGAATAATCTTTTACATTATGTATAATATTCTTCTTTTCTCCAGTATTTTGAGGGAGAATGTCGAGGAGCACTAACTAGGTTTTGTCTTTGTGTTCCAAGGTCAGAAGCTATATCAAGGAGCATAGCCCTCGCCAGCGGCCTGCAAGAGAGGCCTGGAAGAGAAGCAACTTTAGTTGTGCGAGCACCAGTGGAGTGAGCGGTGCCAGTGCCAGCGCCAGCAGCAGCAGTGCCAGCATGGTCAGTTCTGCAAGCAGCAGTGGGTCCAGTGTTGGAAACTCTGCTTCAAACTCCAGTGCCAACATGAGTCGAGCACACAGTGACAGCAACTTGTCTGCAAGTGCAGCAGAGCGGATTCGGGATTCAAAAGTAAAACGTCTAATCAATACAAAACTTTACCTTTCAATATTAACCTTAGTACCTCCTTCATATAAATTTTTTGAAGAGTTAAAACTATCTTGCTCTCTAGATGCCAGTGAGTTTTGGCTTTAATTGAACAAGCAGGCTTCTCTGCTGTTAAGTGAAGCCCTTTAGGCTGAATGCTTTGAAATACTGTTTTGACTCAGCCACATCAAATTCAATTTTATCTGATTTTTCTGTCTATTTTAAGTAAGATAAATTGATGGAAATAGTGATTCTCAAGATTGTAATACTGACTGCAACTCACTACTGAGCCGATCTTACTATGTTGCTGGTGTTGCTGTCTATTAGCTCCTAAGAATGTTCTGCATGGTGTGTGTGTGTGTGTGTGCGCGCGCGCGTGTGTGTGACATGTTTTTCTATCATTGAATGTTTGTTCTTAGGTCTTTAAAAAATGTAATAACACCTCTAACTTCTACCTATTCACAGTTGAGAGATTCTTGGTAATATTACTGGGCACATAAAAAATAGGGAAGTATATGGTGGTGATGGAGGAGGGCACTTGTGGGGAAGAGCACTGGGTGTTGTATGGAAACCAATCTGACAATAAACTATTAAAAAATAGGGAAGTATAAGTGCATATAGAATGATTTTGTGGTGCTTAAGGGAGTTCAGTTCCTTGCAGTGAGGACAGTTTGGAGCCAACATAAGGATGATAAAAGTATCTCTGTAACTCTTTGGGAACGCAGTGGTGACTAGAAGATACACAGGGATTCCTTCCCTGGCTCTTACCAAAGTAGCAGAAACATAGCCAACTTTGTTAGTTGCCAGGGGATTCCTCTGGACATGTGGTCATTCCTTTTTTGCATCACTTCCCCAGTGACAAGGAATAGAGTACCCATTTGGTTTCTAATGGGCTTTTAAGATGGTATTTGCCTAATACGGAAAAGACATGATTCTTTCCTAGCTGTTGGAAAATTGGTAGTGCTTTCAGATGAAAGACACCTTAAAAGCATAAGCATTATAGATTTTGGCAGTGTTCTCTACATTTGTATTTAGTATTGTTCACTGTGTGTTCACTCAGTAGTGATACCAGTGTACCTTAATTTGGTAAAAAAAAAAAAAGGCTTTGAAATGATTGATTATCTATAACTAGTCAAAATAATCAGGTGTCCGCCCTTCCTAAGATTCACTGGTCAAGTACCATAAAAATAGAATCTTGAAGAACCATTTTCAAGTCTAAGCCAGTGGCTCACTTACTGGAATCAGGATCATATTGCAGAGGAATTTGAACATCTCCAAAAATTCTGAAAATACAGAATTATATCCATAAAATACTCTTGGGGTGGATATGCCAGAACTGAACCTTACTGATTGACAAATTTTTATTTTGGCAGAAGCGATCCAAGCAGCGGAAGTTACAGCAGAAGGCCTTACGCAAGAGGCAGCTGAAAGAGCAGAGGCAGGCTCGGAAAGAGAGGCTCAGTGGGCTCTTCCTCAATGAAGAAGTGCTGTCCTTGAAAGTGACTGAGGAAGACCATGAAGCAGATGTGGATGTTTTGATGTAATAAGGGTGAATCTGTCCGCATTCTTTCTAAGCATTAAAGTATTTTATCCTTTTATTTGTTTACATGCATCTTGACCAAACTTTTGGTTAGTGCTGTGCTGATGTACCATTAATAATTTAGGTCAGTGGTTTTCAGCAGGTGGTCCCCGGACCAGCAGCTTCAGCATCACCTGGGAAGTTGTGAGAAAGGCATACTACCAGGCCCCATCCCAGATGCAGTGAATCAGAAATCCTGGGGTAAGGGCCCAGCGTTGTGTTTTAACAAGCACCAGGATCTTCTGTTGCATGTTCTACTTTTAAAAACCACTAATTTAGTAAATGTTTTGACTATTTAGACTTTAGGGTGGCTAAGTGGGCTTTTTCAAGAACTAGTACTTTTACAGTTTAGCAGATTTCAAGGTACTACTGACAAGTAGCTTCACATGTCAGTATTAGGTACATATTGCAAGATCATAATTCAGTTTTCCTTCTGAATGTTACAATTTCTTAGTTTGCTTTTTCTAAAGGGCCACAGCATAATTCTCAATTCCTAGTGCAAATCTTTTATTGAGGTTGTGGGCATGGGGTATGGATTGCTGTTTATAATAGTGCCTTCATTAAGTTTAGTTTTGTTTTCATTTATTATTAACTCAAAGGTGTAAAAATAGGCCCTAATGTCTTTCCTGATAGGTTTGTTTCTGGTTTTCATTTTATGTAAATTCAGAATCCTTTCTGTAAGTGATGACTAGTGAGGAAATAATGTTAGTAGTAGCTGAACTTTAGGCTTGATGCTATATTAATATTCAAATGGAGAAAGCAATTAAGCAAAGCAGCCAATTCTGCTTTTCCACTGCTTTCTAAAATTTTAAGATGTGAAACTCTCTTAAGTTCTTTTTGTAAGTCACTTTTTTTTTCCAGCACAGCTCTAATTTTTAAATATTTGGCATAACAGCTTCTGGCATGTGAACAGCCTAATGTTGAAAGTTAACTAAAGAAAACCCTTACAGTTCTCCTAAACTTCTCTATAAATCACTAGAAATACACAGAGCAGTGAGATATAGAAAAAGCCTTAGCTTGTTGACTGTTAATAGAAGTCTAATTTTAGATGTGAAATCATGAAGTTTCTTTAAATATTTTCATGGAGAGTTTGATATCATGAACATAAGTAGTGTGATTCCTTTTCTTCTACCACATGTCTTTAAACATTCACATGAGTTAAAGAAGATGGAAACTGATTACTACTGACAATCAAGCTGCTTTCTGACTTTTGTAATTTTCTTTTTATTGTGGATAACTTTGGGGAGGTAGTCATGATTCTGTAGGAGGAGCTGTAATCAATATTTTTTAAAACTCTAGAGTTGGAGGTTTTGTGATAAGATCTTTACTTTTTTAAACTATCATATCAAGTGACTCATTAAGAAAAAGATTAATGACTTAAGTTTTTAGTTCTCAGTTGATATAAAGGCTTTTAGCCTTTGCTTACAATCATGTGTTTTGAAAGTTTGATTTTACTTTAATTCTTTGAAGGTTAAAGAATTGAAACTGAGGATAAAAATTGATGTAATACAGCTTTGCTGAGGTCTGTGGTATGGTTTTAAGATTTTGAAGACTAGTAAAATGATACTTTAAAATTTTGCTAAAACATAAAAGTATGTGTATATGGTTTTCAGTTGGAGTGCTCCCATTGACTTTCCTCTTACTCTTTCTTTTATGCTCCTAACTGACTTAGAGGTCCCAAAGAGAGCTTGTGGATAAGACCCCAGAATACTTTGAGGAAGGTGGAAAGGGTCAACTTCATTATATCTTCCCTTCCAAGTCTAGGAAGAGTAAATGTAGAGAAGAGCAAATGCAGTTTAATTCTCTCCCTGCTCTTAGCAAAGGCAAAATTCCAGAGAATGACTTGTCTGTCCTCTACCAACTCTTCCCAGGAAAATAGGCCACTTCTGGAGACCATAGAGCAACATTTATCTGTTAAATACGTGGAAACAATTGACAATGACCTGTAAAAGAAAATCTTAACAGGGTCATGATATAATAAGACCAATTTTTTTGCTCTCCCAACAGTCACATAGTCTTCGTACCTTGGATTTAACGTAAGTCACTATTAAATAAGGTTACCAAAGCACCACAAAGCCAATTTTAAAAGTTTATAAAGATTTGAGTGTTTATAGTAAAGTATGCCAGGAGATTTTGTGTAAGTCTGGATGTCACATCTTTATAGTACTATAAACTAAAGATTGCCCATAAAGTTGATCTGAAGGAGACTGAAAATAATTCCTCTGATTAAAAGAAAAAAACCCCAACTTGGCTTCCTTGTGATATGGAAGAGGGAGATTACAAAGTCTCTCTCCATCTCCTTCCTGTCCCCCCAAAACAGCAGAAAAAGGCAAAAAGTTCTTGTTTTTGTTAATGTGCTGTACTGTTGGGTTTTTTCTGTTTTAATGTCTCATGTAGATAATTCAAGTTTGAATTATTCTTTCCTGGAATAAGTCAAAATTTATTGAGTCTGACATATCTCTGAGTTTAAGACAAATCCAACTCAGTATTTTTTTCTCTTTATAAATCCAAACTAACCAATTAATAAAAATATGAGACTTACTTGCTCTAGTATCAGTTGTCATCTGTAGAGAAGAATTGGCTCTGGAGCAAATAAGCGTCTCCCCCTTTAAACATAACCTTTGTTAACTTTAGGGCATGATAAAGTCCCCTCTGATTTTTCAAAAACATTTTATTAAAGATCTTGTATGTATGTTAATTGTACCTCAATAAAACTGGGAAAAAAAGAGTTTTTTGTAGAAGTCTGTCAGTCCCCAGCATACTTTTTTAAAGTATTAACCTTGAATTAAACAAAGTGTCATGTCTATTTCTACAGTTTTGCAACTGAATTAAAATAAGACAATGTAGTATAATGTTTAGTGGAATTTAAAGGGCTAAAGAATTTTGCCCTAACAAAAACTTAGAATAAAATAACAGGTTTCTTTCATGAGATTTGTCTCATTTTTTGTTAGGCTGTGGCAGTTTTGTCTATTTCCTCAGTCCTTTGGGTTGACCGGATATTGCTGAATTAATCCCAGAAAAAGACTTGTAATTTAATGATTCTATGGATTGAACAGACATCTCAGTTATTTAGCTCCTTAAAAGTGCTAATTGCCTCTTTAAGGAGAAATTCCAGGAAACTAGTGTATAAAGGTATCCAGATTCTGGTGAGCTTTAAAAATTGTGAAATTTATTAAGTGTCTTCATATTTAAGCCAAAAATGTTAGTATATGACAAATATAGAAGTTTTGTTTCCAGATTCTTTAGCAGAGATTTTTGTTCATGGCTTACTTTATAGCCTCATGTGCCTTATAGGTGAACTCTGTACTTTTTCTGGATATCAGACTTTTTCAAACTCAAAAATAATCTAAATATTATAATTTGTTTTATAAAATGACCATACTGTTGGGTATCAGTAAGCAAAAACATTAAATTGAACCTAATTAATCATTGGTGGTACAATATGTAATAAAACAAGAATCTTTCAGGTCTTAAATTTCACTTACATAATGTTATTTTTGCCCCAGCTAGGCCATTGAAGGACACTGAAAGGTATTTGAAGTATAGCTTAATGTGTTCTCTCATTTTTTTCCCCTGAAAAAGGTCATAAGCCAGAATGCTTTTTTAAAACCAGATAATTCTTAGTATCTGGAAATATTTTAAAGGCAAAAGTAGTTCAAGAGCATAAATTATATAACAGCTTAATTCTCTCATTATAACTTTAGGCATTCTTTGCATTCATTTGTGTAATAGCTCGAACACTCCCCTCCCCTTTAACAATTACTTTTTAGCTCTTGTATGTTCAAGAAAAGGTTTGCTTAGAACGGGAGGCAGTTACTTAAAGTCAGTATATAGTTTGAGACAATTGATAGGAATATTCCCAGTTGCATTCAAATATAGTATTGATACTGAGCAAATTGACATTCAGCATGTCAAAAGTTAGAGGTAAATCTAATCCTTAAAAGGACTATTTAGAAATAAGTATTTGTATACACATGTACGGTGGTAACTTTGGATTAGTTTTAAGTCTGACCAAGTAAGATAAATTCTATCTTTACAATGAAATTATGCTAAGTGGGTGAGAGAGATATTTAGACCTAGACATCTCTGTCAGCATAGTATCTAGAACATAGCTCCTTAGAATTCTAGCTTAATTCTCATTTCTTTGTAAAATAATTTACTTATTCCAAAGGCTTAGAAGGAATTCTGAAAAATCCTCTAATTAACCGGCTATTAATAGAGTACAGAAGTTGCATGCTATAGCTGCAGATCTCAGTTGAATCACTAAAAGTTTATTTTCATATTTTCTCTAATATTAAAATTATTTATTTTCGGCCCCTCTCACAGTTATATTTTCAATTCAGGTTACTAATGCTAGATCACATGATGCTAAGTTAATTTTTAATTTGACATTCATACTGAACTCTGAAAACCTGGTTTGGTCTTCTCTTATTTTAGAATACAGTATTTTTTTCTTTATAGTCAAGTTTGTTACATCTTATTGTCAAGTTTGTTACATCTTTGTGATCAGTGGAACCTGTGGAAATCTGTGTTCTTTTTTTGTGGTAAGGGATAGGGGTAGAAAAGAGGAGAATTGCCCTAATTATACATACTCATTTTGACTATATAAAGGTAGTTGTAGAATTAATATATATAAATGACATGTGAACACTTACCTACTCTGGATTGTTCTAAGGAACAGTGGCCTGAAGCCATGGCTTGTTTTCTGGAGCTGCTTGCTCTTCAATAGTAGCTTACCAATTGGATTTTAAGTTTAGATTTTGGGGTTTGGTTATCTAGCTGAGGCTTTTAGGACTGGAGCAGACTATGTCTGTACCTGTAGTGGATCAGTTTAATTTCCTCTTTGAGTACTCTAATTTGGGTATGACTATTATCTATTCTGAATCTTTGTGTTGGGAGTTTAATTGGACTGTTGTCAAAAGCTATTAAAAAAGATAAACACAAGTATATGTAAAACACTTCACAAATGTTTAAAATTTTCACTTTTTTTAGTTTCAAAAGATAGTTATGTAGCATCAATATCGTAACCAAAGCAAGTAGGAAATTGACTGGTTTGGAGAGTCTTCAAGTAGTCTTAAATACTGTAACATATCAGATTGTTAACCAGGATCTTTGTCCTGTATTTCTGCTAAACGTATTACTATATTAATGCACTTTTGTATATAATAACTGTCTTCTGTACATTCTGTACTTACTGCAGTGTATATAAGAGCTGTTTTTCCTGAAGCTTTAGGGGAAAAACAATAGCTGTAACACAAGTTGTTTCTATTTTGAGTTCCTTCTTGTACTTAAAAGTAGTAGTTCTGTAGTTAAATCTAATGTGTATGTATGGTTGTAATTAAAACTGGCAATGTGGCAGAGCTGTCTTTTGAATCTGAATATCAAACTAAACAGTGTTGTTTTGGGTATTGAAAACTCTTGTAGTATTATCATTGTTTCTTTTGATGTACCATGGGTTTCTACAAAACCCATTGCTGCTTACTACTTTATACTTCTGAATCTACTCCTTTACATGTTCCATCCCAGAACATTTATCAACAGAGAAGAATTAGGTCTCCTTTCTTTTGCTCACAGTTTGGTTAAGGTTCCATAAACTTTTGTTTTGTGAAAGCCCCAATTTCCCAACTGTCATCGGCAAATCATTTTTATTTCCTGGGGAGATCAGATTTCTAGAGAGATTAGCATTCATAGTAAGTTGAAAATTAGGTCTAACTTTTGTTTATAGAAAATCAGATCTATTTTCCTTATATATTAATCTAGAATCTTGTTAGATTATAATTATATGAAAGAAATGTCTGTGAGCAGTTTTACATAGTTTCAGAAGCAATTCAACTTTCAGCAGCAACTTTATCTCTTGCCAGTAGAGGGAGGTCTGTGATTGCTCTCCTTCTGAAATATCTTAGCTGCTTTTCTTTTGTTTTTAATTTTAGAGGTTGGAATCCACCTCATTTTCAAAATTCATTTTGTGATATTAAATACTTTCATTTATTAGTGAAAGGTAAGTTAATTGAGCTTGTTTAATAAAGCAAATCTTATGCTTTTCTGTAATTTTCAATTTTTAATAAATGTGAGTTAGATATTAAATGAAATGTGTGGATGTGTGTGTGTGTTTCTTAGATATTTTAGAACTGTACTGTCCATTATAGTAAGTAGCCACATGTGGCTATTTAAATAAAATGTAGTTCCTTGGTCCCATTAGCAACACTTCAAGTTCCCAACCAATAACCACATATGGCAAAAGACTACTGTATTAGTAAACCCAGTATACAGAACATATTTACCATCACAGGAAGTTCTAATGGACAGTACAGTCTAGAGATTTGATGGTTTATGTAGTGACCACTGTCATCATTTGACCACTGAACAGTACTCAGTGATTCAAAACTGCTGCCCACAGTTAACTGTCAGGTGATTGGTGTGGGAGGAAGAGCAGGCTGTGTTTCATTTTTCTACTTCATTAAAGCCACTACCAAAGTTGAGACTTCAGTGATTTAGTGGAGAAATTTCTCAAATATTGAGCCTTTCACTTGAACTCTGAATAAGATTTCTTAAAGACTCCATTTTAAAAATCTGCTTAGAGTGTTTTTTTATTCTTGTGATGTAAGAGCCTTAATAGAGTAATACAGCCACTGTTTCTTGGGGCTGACAATCCTCTACCCTCTCCATCAGTCTGAATCTTATGGTTAAGTGGTATTTTTATATTACATTATTTGTGTTTCTTAATAATTGATGGATATTTGATTTAGGTACAATGTTACTTCACTTTGTAATGGGTAAGTAACATTTTTAACATTCCAGTTTATGCATATGGTCACCAGGCTCCCATTATATGCTTTTTTTTCCCCTTAAAAACAGCAGATAATCGAATTATATATATTCAGGTTTGTCTTATAAAAATTGTTAAGACAGCGAAATGAATCCCCACATGCCCATATTTATTTCCACTGTTGTCTTATGCCAATCTTGTTTCTTTTGACCTCCACTCCCAGACACTCCCCTTACCTCAACTCCCAGTGATAACTAAAGCTAACCCCAGGTGATAATTTCATTTTTAAATGTTTGTTTCAAATGTTTAAAAGATAAAGGCACTCCTATTTTATACATAAATATGACCATGTGTCTTCATAAATAAAATAATTCCTTAATATCAAATGTCTAGTTTACTTGCTTGAGATCAAAACCATAACCATTAGTCTTTTTATTTTTTAATATAATTTGTTGTCAAATTGGCTTCCATTACAACACCCAGTGCTCATCCCAACAAGTGCCCTCCTCAATGCCCATCACCCATTTTCCTCTCTCCCCTACCCCCCCATCAACTCTCAGTTTATTCTCTGTGTTTTCGAGTCTCTTATGGTTTGCCTCCCCCCTCTCTCTCTTTTTTCACCTTCCCCTCCCCCGTGGACTTCTGTTAAGTTTCTCAAGATCCACATATGAGAGAAAACATATGGTATCTGTCTTTGACGTATTTCACTTAGCATGATACCCTCGAGGTCCATCCACTTTGCTACAAATGGCCAGATTTCATTCTTTCTCATTGCTATGTAGTATTCCATTGTATATAGAAACCTCATCTTGATCCATTCATGATTGGTGGACATTTAGGTTCTCTCCATAGTATGGCCATTGTTGAAAGTGCTGCCATGAACATTGGGATACATGTGCCCCTGTGCATCAGCATTCTTATATCCCCTGGGTAAATTCCTAGTCGTGCTATTGCTGGGTCATAGAGGAGTTCTATTTTTCGTTTTTTGAGGAACTTCCACACTGTTTTCCAGAGAGGCTATACCAGTTTGCATTCCCAACAACAGTGCAAGAGTGTTCCCATTTCTCCACATCGTCGCCATTAGTTTTTTTCATTCCAAAATCATTCTGCATTTTGTTAGCACTAAGGAAGAATTACTTTTATTACAGCTTGAGTAAGTGCTGATAATATTTCTTGAGCACATTTTTATTTAAAGTGAGATATCTATTGCTTTTAGATAGAAACAAAATCCAGTGTTTTTCTTACTACTTTGTTAATGAAGCCATGAAATAATTTGAGTAGCAGGAAGGAGGGAGGGAATTAATTGTTCAAGATGAGTTGAACAGTTATTTTATGTCTCATCTACCTTTGAGTTCAAGAATGTTCTTTTTTAGCCCAAATTGGCACACATGATAAAGATTTGAATATCTATTATTTATTTATAAAGAGTTGCAAGGTGCTCAGGGACATAAGAAAAAATAGAGATCATTTTATCCCCTCAAAATTAATTTCAGGAACTCTTTTTAATATGTGACTGAGGCTATTAGTTTTGATTTTGCATTTTAACTTACCAAAGTTTGGGCTTCCCAAATTGTAGAAGTTCAGAGCTTAGGGGAACTTTAGAGATCATTTATTTAGCTTGGTGGTTCTTGAACTTGAGTGTGCATCAGAATCCCCTTCAGGTCTTGTTAAAACACAGGTGACCAGTCCCCACTCCCAGTGTCTGATTCAGTAGGTCTGGCTTGGGGCCTGAGGATTTGGATTTTTAATGAGTTCCCAGGTGATGCTGATGTTGCTGGTCTAACGAACACATGGAGAACCATGAATGCAGCTCAATCCCTTTTTCTCTTGCCTCTTTTTGCAAATAAGATTTACACTAAATAGAAAGTGACTTCTTTACCCAGACTGGTTAGTGACATGGCCAAATCAGAATCCATATCTTGAGGTGCCTTATGCACACTGGAAAAGTCAAGTGCTTTTCCTACTGTGCATTTGTTTTCTTTATAGGAGTTGCCTCCAAATGATTCCTTCCAAGTCTTTTCTGAATATTTGGATTTTCTTGATACAGGTCAATCTTTATCTCCCTAGATTGGGAGTTTCTTTTTTTTTAATAGTTTTTTTCTTTTAGTGTTTTTAAATTTATTTTTGAGAGACAGAGAGAGACAGTGCGAGCATGGGAGGGTCAGAGAGAGAGGGAGACACAGAATCCGAAGCAGGTTCCAGCCTCTGAGCTAGCTGTCAGCACAGAGCCCAACTCGGGGCTCGAACCCATGAACCGTGAGAATGTGACCTGAGCCAAAGCCAGATACTCAACCGACTGAGCCACCAAGGCGCCCCTAGATTGGAGTCGGGATTAAAATTGCTGGCAATGCTGGGGCACCTAGGTGGCTCAGTCCATTAAGCATCCGACTTCAGCTCAGATCATGATCTCGCAGTTGATGCGTTCGAGCCCTGCCTTGGGCTCTGTGCTGACAGCTCAGAGCCTGAAGCCTGCTTCGGATTCTGTGTCTCCCTCTCTCTCTGCCCCTAACCCATGCATTCTGTCTCTGTCTCTTTCAAAATTAAGACACATCCCCAACGACAAGGGAAATGAAAGCAAAAATGAACTATTGGGACCTCAATAAGATAAAAAGCTTCTGCACTGCAAAGGAAACAATTAAGAAAACTAATAGGCAGCCAACGGAATGGGAAAAGATAGTTGCAAATGATATATAAGATAAAGGGCTAGTATCCAAAATCTACAAGGAACTCACCAAACTCCACACCTGAAAAAATGAGTAATCCAGTGAAGAAATGGGCAGAAGACCTGAACAGACACTCCAAAGAGGACATCCAGATGGCCTACAGGCACATGAAATGATGCTCAACATCACTCATCATTGAAATAGAAATCAAAACCACCCTGAGATACCACCTCACGCCGGTCAGAGTGGCTAAAATGAACAAATCAAAAGACTACAGATGCTGGCAAGGATGTGGAGAAACGGGTACCCTCCTACACTGTTGGTGGAAATGTAAACTGTGCAGCCACTCTGGAAAATAGTATGGAAGTTTCTCAAAAACCTATCAATAGAACTCCCCTATGACCCAGCAATAGTACTGCTAGGGATTTATCCAAGGGACACAGAAGTGCTGATGCATAGGGGCACATGTACCCCAGTGTTCATAGTAGCACTGTCAACAATAGGCAAAACATGGAAAGAGCCTAAATGTCCATCCCCTGATGAATGGATCAAGAAGAGGTGGTATATATATATACAATGGAGTATTATATGGCAATGAGAAAGAATGAAATCTGGCCATTTGTAGCAAAGTGGATGGACCTCGAGGGTGTCATGCTAAGCGAAGTAAGTCAGGCGGAGAAGGACAGATACCATATGTTTGCACTCATAGTTCTAACAGAACAGGAGAAACCTAATGGAGGGCCATGGAGAGGGGAAGGGGGAAAGAGAGTTGGGGAGAGAGAGGGACACAAAACCTGAGAGACTATTGAATACTGAAAAGGAACCAAGAGTTGAGGGCGGATGGGGAGGGGGAAGGGAGGTGATGGAAACGGAGGAGGGTACTTATGGGGATGAGCACTTGGTGTTATATTGAAACCAATTTGACAATAAACTATTAAAAAATAAGTAAACATTAAAAAAATGCTGGCAATTATTTTTTACATGCCAATGTATTTTTCTAAGGAGGGCTCCATATCTTTTATTAAGTTCTCAAAGGACTTTTCTTCCCCTTAATGGCTAAGATTCTGTCCTTTTAGGGCAATTTTGGTTTTTGGAAATAACCAAGGGTCATTTGGGAAGCTGTGTGGTGGTCAACATGCATGAGAAATCTGGAGATTGCTACACTTGGTCAATGAAATATGATTAGTATGACTGGTTTTCTCGTGTGGCCTAAAAACTGGCTTTAAAGTACATTAAAGAAAAGAGTTATAGAAATATTTTGGTTAGTGACAGTATCATTGGATTAGGTGTATGGTGATAACTTAGAATGGGGATGTTATTAATTTGGATGTATTAGCTCTGGCTTGTTTACAATAGTCACCTCTTCATAATCATAACTTTTATTCTAGAAAATCCTTCATTAATGTTTTAGAAATACTGGGTTAGATTTCACAGATTTGTTCATTAAATCTGAGATAACAGAACTAGATGGTAATCAGACAACTTGAAAGAGATACAGACTTCCGATATAACAGTCATTAAACCAGTCTGTTTATTTTGCAAGTGTAAGAAGTGAGTGATTCATTCAGGTCCTATATCATGACAAATTAAGGAGTAGAATCCAAGGCTCTTTTGAATTCTTGAATTTTTGGATTTTCTTTGGAAAATAAAAGTGCTTTTTCCACTATATAACACTGCTTTATATCATACTACTACTTTTTACAGTGTTTTGGGGAAAACATCCTAGGATTTTGGTATAGAGCAGTGATTAAAGTGTGGACCCCACACCAGCAAAATCAGTATCAGCTGAGTACTTATAAGAGGTGCAGATTCTTAGGCCCCACGCCAGAACTAGGGAATCAGAGACTGGGAGAGGGGGGTGTAAAGCCCGGTAATCTATAATCTATGTTTTAGCAAGCCTCCCAGAGGATTCTGATGCACACTCAAGACTGAGAACCACTAGTATAGAGTAATGATTCTCTACTCTGGCCAAACATCAGAATTATCTGGGGAAACTTTAAAAATACCATTACCACCTTCCCTAGTCACCCAGACAAATCAATTGCAGAGGTGACACCTGGGCATCTATTGTTTTGTAATAAACACATTCTGGAATAATTTTATCTTTATAAGAAAATTGTGAAGATATATAGAGAGTTCCTGTGTGCCTGTTACTCACACCTCTAATGTTAAAATTAGTTTTCAAAACTAAGAAGTTAACATTGGCACATTACTGTTAACTACAGGTTTATTCAGATTTCCTTATTTATTCTTTATTCAGATTTCATTAATTTTACCATTAATGTTCTTTTTCTATTCCAGAATCCAGTTCAGGATTCTTCATTGTATTTATTAATCATGTCTTCCTTAGCCTTCTGTGGTTTGTGATAGTTTCTCAGTCTCTTCTTGTATTTCATCATCTTGACAAATAATAAGAATTGGCCAGTTATTTTATGGAATGTCATCCTCAGTTTGGTCTTGCCCAATGTTTTTCTCACAGTTAGACTAGGGTTTTGAGATGACTCAAAATTAACATGACTCAACCCTAGTTACATTAACTTTGATCACCTGGTTAGTGTTCACCAGGCTCTTCATTGCAAAGCTACTATTTTCCCCTTTGGATACTCTGTTTTCTGGAAGTGAGTCATGTAGTCCAGCTCACACTCAAGGAGAGAGAAAATAGGCTCTGTTTTCTGGAGAGAGGATCTTTACATATATTTTGGGGATTTCTCTATGGAAGATTTGCTTTTCTCTGTATTTATCTACTTGATCACTGAGAGCAGTATGGATTCATGGATATTTATTTATACTCTGGCCTATAACCTGATACTAAGTTATTTTATATCAAAAAAAATTCCAGATTTGGACTTTGGGAACTTTTAAAGGTTGCTTCTAGTGTCCCTTCGACCTACCCATATCATTTTGTATTTGAGTGCTTTATTTTCTGGCACTACACATTGCTCCAACACTAGAATCAACATTTCATCAAGGAACTGGACACTTTCTTTTCCTTCAAATTTTTATTTAAATTCTAGTTCGTTAACATACAGTGTAATATTGTTTTGGATACTTCTTTTTTAAAATCTCAGGTGTGGGGCACAGGTGGCTCAGTCAGTCGGTTGAACATCCAACTTTGGCTCAGGTTATGATCTCACGGTTCATGAGTTCAAGCCCTGCATCAGGCTGACTAGGATCTTCTGTCTCCCCACCTCTCTGTCCCTCTCTCACTCGAATTCTCTCTCAAAAATAAATGTTAAAAAAATTCCTCAGGTGATTCTAGTGCAAAATAAGAGTGGGAACCACTGATGTTAAAGGTGAACCACATTCTTCTGTAAATCTCCTAATGCTATGATCAGACCAGATCTTATCTTGCATCCTCATAAAACATAGTTGTTTTTGATTCATTCCTCTTCCTTTTCATGTTCAGTCTGTTCACTAAAGCTGTTTTCTCCTCAGCAACCAGAGCAACGCTTTTTAAGCTTTAATGTACATAAGATCTTGTTAAAATGCAGATTCTTGGGGCACCTGGGTGGCTCAGTTGGTTAAGCATCCAAATTCAGCTCAGATCATGATCTCACGTGTTCAGGAGTGTGAGCCCTGGGTCTGTTTCTGTGCTGACAGCTCAGAGCCTAGAGTCTACCTCAGATTGTGTATCTCCATCTCTGCCACCCCCTCCACTTGCCCTCTGTCTCAAAAATAAATACACATTAAAAATTTTTTAAATGCAGATTCTGATTCAATTGGTTTGGGGTAGAGGCTCAAGTTTTTGTATTTCTAGCAGGTATCTATGTGTTATTAATGCCATCGATCCATTGAACTACATTTTGAGTAGTGCATGTCAGAACAAAATCCAGATAACTTAGGATATTTCGAGAGCTTTCATGGCCTGCCTGACCCCAGTGTGCTTTCCAGGTTGATCATCCATGCATTTTTACACTCAAACCAACCAGCCTACTCAGTATTTGTGGTGTTCACCTTCTGACATGGCCCCAAAGATTGTGGCAATTCACTTCTTTGTTTAATTCCTTTTCCTTGGGTGTAGGTTGGACCTAGTGACTTGGTTCTGATAGCATGCAGCAAAAGTGATGGGATGTCACTTCTGTGCTTAGGTTACAAAATATTGTGACTTCTGTCTCACTTGTACTCTTGTTGATTTCTCACTTTGATGAAGAAAGCTGCCAGACTGTGATACGCTCTGTGAAGAGGCCTACATGACAAGGAACAAAGGGACTGAGGCCTTAGTGTAACAACCCATAAAGAACTGAATTCTGCCAGCAATTGTGAGTTAGCTGAGAAGTGTACCTTTCCCAGTGGAGCCTTGAGATGACTGCAACATTGTGACAGACCCAAGGCTGAGCTCAAGTATCCATCTAAGTCATGTCCAGGTTCCTGCCCACAGAAACTGTGAGACATGTTGTTTTAAGCTGATAAACTTTAAGATAGTTTGTTGAGCAGCAGTAGATAAATAATACAACATATACTTAATATCCAGTGATATGACTTTCCTGTTGCATCCTTCTCATTTTCAGATGCTCCTTCCTCATTCATTTATTCAGCAGTATTTGCTGGATGCCTATTATATGCTAGGCACTATGTTAAGCACTAGTGGGGGATAAGTGGTAAATAGGCAGACACACTGTCTGCCCTTCCATCACTTGCATTTTTTTGCATTGATTTTCCAGAGTCTCACAAAAGAGTAAACAAACATGCATTTTGTTAAAGCAACACTATTTTTAATGACAAGAAATTAGGAAGGGGCACCTGGCTGGCTCAATTGGTTAAGCGTCCGACTTCCGCTCAGGTCATGATCTCAAGAGCCCCACATCAGGCTCTGTGCTGACAGCTCAGAGCCTGGAGCCTGCTTCAGAGTTTGTGTCTCCCCCCTCTCTCTGCCCCTCCTCCACTCATGCTCTGTCTCTCTCTCTCTCTCAAAACTAAATAAAAATATTTAAAAAAAGAAAGCAGAAAGGAAATAATCTAAAGGAACTTTATGAAAAACTTTCCTACAGTGTCATTTTTGTCATTTTGCTATACACCAGTTAACACTTCATTATGGACTAGTATGGACTGCATTTAGGTGAAGTCCTAGTTCTAGGGCATTTTAAGTCAACCCTAATTCCTCCCTAGTTGGGTGTATTACTTTTTCTAAGCACCACTAAAATATTTATTGTACCCTTATTTTGCTTGTATGCTATTCCACCTTACACTTAGAGAGGTTTAGTTTTCTCTACTCGTCCTCATTTTCATTTGTACAACTCCATGGTTGCTTGCACATGTGCAAAGACCTTTGTTAATTTAATATTAATACCAGCTTTGCTAACCTGAGATTAATGGAGCTTTCAATTCAGTCATTTTAAAATTGCAAGTACCATTGTTCATCATTTTCTTCTTTTGTTTTTAAATGTTTGCTTATTTTTGAGAAAGAGAGACAGAGTGCAAATGGAGGAGGGGCAGAGAGAGAGAGGGAGACACAGAATCCAAAGCAGGCTCCAGACTCTGAGCTGTCAGTAGAGGGCCTGACACAGGGCTTGAACTCACAAGCTGTGAGATCATGACCTGAGCCAAAGTCGGGTGCTTAACCAACTGAGCCACCCAGGCACACCTCATTTTCTCCTGTTTTAAGAGAACTATTTATTGAAAGCACAAATCTATCATCATTTTTGACACCTAATTTTGCCTAAATTTTTTAAAGAAATAGGATTTTCAGTTAAAAATGTCAAGTTCTCCATCTACTCTTCCCCATGTTAATGCATATATTTAAAAATGTGAGGTTATCATCACTTTTAGAATTACCTACCAGTTTTATCTGACATCTGATCTTTTGTCTAAACTTTGTTGGCTGTTTCCAAAAGCAAAACATATGTTTAAATCTAAAATATTAATAGTATAAGATTAGAATGATATCTACTTTGGTGTTAAAAATAGCAAAAACTCAAATAGATTAAAAATAGCATATATCCAACTGTGGGTGAGACAGTGGAAGAACCAGAACTCTGTAAAACTGCTTGGTAGTATCTATTACAGCTGAAGGTATACATTCCTTAAACCTCAGCAATTTCACTCTCAGGTATATATTCTATGGAAGGTGTATATTTGCCAAAAGATGTACTGAAATATTTACAGCAACACTATAATATCCCTAAAGTGGAAACTACCCAAATGACCAATAGGTGAATGCATAAATAAAATTGGGTATATTCACCCAATGAAATACTATGCAATCTTAATCATGAATATGGTTGAATATCAGATGAATATGGATGAATCTCACAAACATAATGTTATGCAAAATAAACTAAATACAAAGGAGTGCATAGTTTAAAAAATACAGGGGAAAATAATCCATAGTGTTAGGATTAGGCCAGTCCAGGGTACCTGTAATGACTAGAAAGGTATTTTAGGGGGCCTTCTGAGCCACTGGTAATATTCTTTTTCTTGATATGGCTGCTGGTTGGTTAAATAATGTGTTCAGTTTGTAGAAATTCAGTGAGCTATTCACTAATGTGCAATGTTTTAGGTATGTTAAAGTTCAACAAAATGCCTTAAAATTAGCACTTAAGCCATTAGGAGATGACTGGAGTCAAAATGTTCTAAGGAAGTTGTATGGAATTTAAACTTGAACTTCAAAGATAAATCCTAAAAACAAACATAGAGGCTCTAACTTACAAGTCTGTAAAGGGAGAAATGGTGTAAGAACAAAGAACCTTTCATTCAAAACAGGGCAAGAAAAAAGAATCAGAGAAAGGACAAATGGAAAGCACAAAATGGCTGAAAGAAATTTGAATATATTCTTAAAAATTACAATACATGTAAAACAATTACTGTTAAAAGATGAACAAATGTAAACTAGGTGTTTTTTATGTCAAATGCTCTGTACAAAAATACTCCTCGATGACATGAAGACCCAACACTAACCAAAGGGAAGATGGCATAGATGGATGTATTAATATTAAACAAAAATACACTGTTGGACAAATGTCATTATTACAAATAAATAAGGTTGTCACTATGTAAATGATACAAGTTTCAAGCCACCAGAAGAATAATTCAATTCTAAGCTTGAGTATGTCTAACAACATAGCTTCAAAATATGTAAGGCAGGGGTGCCTGGGTGGCTCAGTTTGTTAAGCGTCTGACTTCCGCTCACATCATGATCTCATGGTTCGTGGGTTTGAGCCCCATGTCAGGCTCTGTGCTGACAGCTCAGAGCCTGAGGCATGCTTCAGATTCTGTGTGTGTCTCTCTGCCCCTCCCCTGCTCACAATCTGTTTCTCTCTCAAAAATAAATAAACATTTAAAAAATTTAAAAAATACAAACTAAAAGATAATGAAAATGCTATGTATCAAAACTATGGCATGCACCTAATATTGTGCATGGGAAATTTATATCTTTAAATTCTTATATTAAAAAAGAGGAAAAGCTTTAAAATTAATTCATTAACTGTATAAGTTAAGAATCCAGAAACATACCCTTTTATCTCTTTTTTTTTATTGTTTTGTTTCTTAAATTCCACATATGAGTGAAATCATAGGTATTTGTCTTTCTCTGACTTAATTCACTTAGCATTATACACTCTAGGTCCATCCATGTAGTTGAAAATGGCAAGACATCATTCTTATTTATGGTGGAGTAATATTCCATTTTTAAATGTTTATATGTATGTATATATGTATATACCAATTCTTTATCCATTCATCCATAAATTGACATGGGTTGCTTCAATATCTTGGCTATTGTAAATAATACTGCAATAAACCTTGGGATACATGTATTTTTTTGAATTAACGTATTTGTTTCCTTTGTGTAAATACCCAGTAGTGGGATTACTGGGTCATATGTAGTTCCATTTTTAATTTTTCAAGGAACTTCCATATTGTTTTCCATAGTGGCTGTACCTTTGCAATTCTACCAACAGTGTACAAGAGTTCCTTTTTCTCCACATCCTTGCCAACACCTGTTATTTCTTGTTTTTTATTTTAGCCATTCTGACAAGTGTTAAGGTGATATCTCATTGTGATTTTGAATTGCATTTCCTTCATGATTAGTGATGTTGAGCATCTTTCACTTTCCTATAGGCCATCTGTTATGTCTTCATTGGAAAAACATCTATTCAGGTTCTCTGCCCATTTTTAATTGGATTAATTTTTGATGTTGAGTTGTATAAGTTCTTTATATATTTTGGATATTGACCCCTTATTGAAGATATCACTTGCAAATATCTTCTCCCATTCAGTAGTTGCTTTTTTGTTTTGTTGATGTTTTCCATCACTGTGCAAAAGGTTTCAGTGAGGTGGGTAGGAGGATGGGTGAAATAGATAAAGGAGATCAAGAGCACACTTATCTTGGTGAGCACTGAGTAATGTAGAGAATTGTTGAATCATTATATTGTACACCTGAAACTAATATATAACACTGTATACTTTAGTTAAATAAAATAGGAGGGGAAAATAATAATTTAGGTCCAGAACAACAGAATAAAACTAAAGAGAATAGAAGCAAGTAATAATAAAATAGCAGAAATGGATGAACTAGAAAACAAAGATATACTAGATAGAATGATCTATGATATCATACCTGAAGCCTTTCTTTTTGCTCACAACTTACACTGAATCTATCCATGAACCCTGTTGTCTCTACCTGCAAGATTTTCCAGAATCTGACCACTTTTCACCACCGCCATTACTACTACTGAGATCAATGCTGCCATCACATCACTTGTCATTAAACTATGATGAGGGTTTGATACCTGTGAAAGCAAAGAAGAAGGAAGGAAGACTGGGGAGGAAGAGTTTCAGATTGCAGTGCAGCTTTGAAAAAAATCTTGGACAGCTGGATGGGGAGTTCTGCAAAGGTTATCCTGTGCTGGCCATAACATGCTCAGTCATAGGCTGAAAGCTACCTTGGAAGCACATGGCCTCAACTCAAAAACAGCAGGCCATAAAGGAGCCGGCAGCTGGAAGCTGTCAAATAATTGTACTACTTGAGGCAGATTCACTCTGAAATGGAGATCTGAGTGGTGTACTTTCATATCTACCACAGTATCCATTTCTTTTTAATCTTGTCAGGATGAGGTTTAGGACACAGTAAAGGGCTCAGCAAACTATGACTCATGGGCCAAACTGAGCCTGACACCTGGATTTGTAAGTAAAGTTTTATTGAAACATAACCACACACACTTATTTATTTCTTGTACATGGCTGCTTTTAGGCTACAATGGCAGATGAGTAGTTATGATAAGACTATATCACCTATAAAGCCTAACAAAGAGCCCTTTGCATAAAAAAGTTTGCAGACCCCTGATTTAGTATATATTTAGTAATATGCAAGGCACAATGGAGTCTTTGAAGTTTTTCTTTTAACTGTTTATCTATTTATTTATTTGTTTTGAGCAAGAGAGAGTGCACACACATGGGAGGGACAGCGAAAGGATGGTTTGAAGAACCTTCAAAGAGAGAAGTCTTTATGAAGCTGTATGAGTTAGCCATCTTTTAAAAAGAGTAAGAAATGCACAAATACTTGTGATGTCTCACAATTTCTATTCTTCATACTACATGTAAACTCTTTGGGTGTATAGAAGAAGGACAGATTTAGGAAAGCCAGTTCTGTGTTCTTATTTGGGCTTTTAAAGACTTATTCCGGCTGCTTCGTGGAGACTAGTATAGAAACGCAAAGGTGAAAGCAGGGATAACTGTCAGGAAGCAATTAATCTAGTCTAGGCAAGAAACGATGGTAGTTTGGGTTAGGATGATAGTTTTAAAAAAGGAAAGACAACATTTGTCTGTGATGAAAACTGTAAAGGGATTGAGTAGTATGACAATCAAAGTTTTGTTTTTGACATGTTGAATTTGTGATATCTAGTGGAAATATCAATACAATGTTAAATAAATGAAGCTAAGGTTCGGAAATGGTCGAGTTGATTATGTAAATTTGGAAAATAGTATATAGGTGCTACTTCAAGCTAGGACTAGATGGAATTATATAGGGAGAGAATATAGATAGGTGTTTCTTACAAGCAAAATTTGAAACACCAACATTAAAATGTTGGGGAGGGAAAGAGAAATCAGAAGAGGAGTCTAGTATAGTGGTTCTATAAACAGGCAGTGGAAAATCATGTAGAATGCTGTTGAGACTAAGATGAAGTCGGAAAAAGGTCCATTGAATTTGGCAACATGGAGATCCCTGGTGACCTAAAAAATAAGCGGGATTTGTTTTTTTAATGTTCATGAGCAGAAGCTAGAACAAAATGAGTATGAGAATGGGAAGTAAGGGAATGAAAATGGGATAGAGGCAACTGTTTTGAGGCACTTTACTGTGAAAGGGAGTAGACAAACTGGGATTAGTTGGAGGACGTGTGGGGTCAGAGGAAATGCCAGAGCCTGTCTGAAGGTTATAAATTAGGGTGGTGACTCCATTAGTGCTTTATGAAGATGGATCATCCTTATCTTCTATTGCAGAGTAGAAATTACAGGGAGACCATGGAAGGTGTGTGCCCTCTCTCCACACTGGGTACTATGTGTCTTCTCAATCTGGCTGTTTCTCTGAGTCGTGTGAACTCCTCAAGCCGATTAATGGAACACAAGGAGGAGGGCGTGGGACCCTCCATTGGAAGAACAGTTTCAGATTATTCTTTTTAAAAAAATTGAGGAGGGGGCAAGATGGCGGAAAAGTAGGGAGTTCTGTAATTTTCACCCACCTGCAAATATCAAACTAAGAAGGTCTGAAGCCACAATACTCTTATCTACAAGAGTGGGAGGAAAACACAGAGTACATAAAGAAGACATCTTCATAGGTGCATGAGTGAGTGAGAACTGGGGAAGATAAAAATGGTCCAGGACCAGAGGCCTGGAGGGGAGGGAGCACCCTCTCCTCACAGAGCATCAGAAAGCACGGAGAGCTTCAGAGAGACAAGGGAAAGAGATAGAGAGGCTGAAAAACGCTCATAGAGCTGTCTCAAGAGAAGAAAAAATACTCGGCCCAAGATGGAGAAGGATACCATCATACCATCTATAACCACAGGGCACGGGGAGAGAGATCTGTCCACTTTAACTGGTGTGTTTTCCTTGGGCTCGGCGCCCCGATCCCAGGTGGCGTCAGGAGAAACTGCTCCCCTACCGCCCCACTTGGACCCTGGCTAGGAAGCCGCCTGCCTGCAGTAGTACATCTCATCCCAGGTGGTATCATTATGGTGTGGCTTGGAAAATACAGTACAGGAAGATCAGACTCAAAAGAGTGGGTTGCAATGCTTGGTTCAAGAAGAGATTGGGGGAGCTGCCATTCTTCTCCCCACAACCACCAAGGTGGGGCCACAAAGAGCAGCCTGCAAGAACCAAGGTGGAGTCGAGACCTCCCTACACCAAACCATGCCCATCCATGCTGGAGATCTGCCTTTTTATTTTCTCTTTCTCCTTTTCCCCCCAGAACCCGGGAAAAACAAACATTGATGAGTTGGCATTAGATCAATTTTTGCTATTCAGATATATTTTTCCCTTATCTCATTCTTTTCTCTCCCCTCCACTGGTTTTATGCTTTTAGACTGTCCTTTGTCTTTTGTTGATTTTGTCCCCTCTTTTTTTCTTTTCCCTTTTGGTTTGCTTGTTTCTTTGATTTGTCTGTGTGCTTTTGTTCCCTGTGTATTTGTCTTTCTGTTTTCCTTTAAAGGGGTACCTCAAGAAATAAACCAACGTACACATAGTGGAGAGCCCCAAATATCAATGAGTAGGGAAACGAAATAACCAAAGGCACAACAAGAGAAACTGAGACACACCATTAAAAGAACACTGCCTGGACATACAGGCCCTGGGCAGTCAATGAGTCTCCTTTAATATAGCAATACTAAAAGATGAAAAGTGCATAACAAGGTTTTAAAACTGATAAGAGACAGGAAGCTAGCCAAAATTACAAAACGGAAGAACTCTCCTCTAGAGATGTCCCAAGAAGAAGTCACAGCTACAGAATTACTCAAAAAAGATATAACTTTGGCTATTCGGGGTCTTTTGTGGTTCCATACAGATTTGAGGATAGTTTGTTCTAGCTTTGAGAAGAATGTTGGTGCAATTTTGATGGGGATTGCATTGAATGTGTAGATTGCTTTGGATAGTAATGACATTTTCACAATGTTTATTCTTCCGATCCATGAACAGGGAATGTTTTTCCATTTCTTGGTGTCTTCTTCAATCTTTCATAAGTTTTCTATAGTTTTCATCATATAGGTCTTTTACATCCTTAGTTAGGTTTACAACTAGGTATTTTATGGTTTTTCGTGCAATCGTGAATGGGATCAGTTTCTTGATTTCTCTTTCTGCTGCTTCATTTTTGGTGTATAGAAATGCAACTGATTTCTGTACATTGATTTTGAACCCTGGGACTTTACTGAATTCATTGATCGGTTCTAGAAGGCCACTCCACTTCTGGTGGAGTCTGCCGGGTTTTCCATGTACAGTATCATGTCATCTGCAAAAAGTGAAAGTTTGACTTCTTCTTTGCCAATTCTGATGCCTTTTATTTCTTTTTGTTGTCTGATTGCTGATGCCAGGACTTCCAGCACTACGTTGAACAACAGTGGTGAGAGTGGGCACCCCTGTCGTGTTCCTGATCTCAGGGAGAAAGCTCTCAGTTTTTCCCCATTGAGGATAATATTAGCTGTGGACTTTTCATAAACTGCTTTTATAATGTTTAGGTAAGTTCCTTCTATTCCAGCTTTCTCAAGGGTTTTTTACTAAGAATGGGTGCTGTATTTTGTCAAATGCTTTTTCTGCATATATCGACAGAATCATATGGTTTTTATCCTTTCTTTTGTTAATGTGATGGATCACATTGATGGATTTGTGAATATTGAACCAGCCCTGTAACCCAGGAATGAATCCCACTTGATCATGGTGGATAATTCTTTTTATATGCTGTTGAATTAGATTTGCCAGTATCTTGTTGAGTATTTTTGAATCTGTATTCATTAAGGATATTGGTCTGTAGTTCTCTTTTCTGGCTGGGTCTCTGTCTGGTTTGTGTATCAAGGTGATGCTGGCTTCGTAGAATGAGTTTGGAAGTTATCCTTCTATTTCTATTTTTTGGAATAGTTTAAGAAGAATGGGTATGAGCTCTGCTTTAAATGTCTGGTAATTCTACCTGGGAAGCCATCTGGCCCTGGGCTCTTATTTGTTGGGAGATTTTTGATAATGGATTCGATTTCTTCACTGGTTATTGGTCTATTCATGCTTTCTATCTCTTCCCGTTTGAATTTTGGCAGTTCATGTGCTTTTAGGAATTCGTCCATTTCTTCTAGTTGTCCAGTTTGTTGGCATAAAATTTTTTATAGGAATCTCTGATGATTGCTTGTATTTTTAAGGGATTGGTTGTAATGGATCCTTTTTCATTCATGATTTTGTCTATCTGGGTGCTCTCTCTTTTCTTTCTGAGGAGTCTGGCTAGAGGTTTATCGATTTTGTTTATTTTTTCAATGAACCAACTATTGGTTTCATTGATCTGCTCGATTGTTCTAGCCAAAGTAATATTGAAGAAGAAAACCAAAATGGGAGGCATCACAATCCCAGACTTTAGACTCTATTACAAAGCTGTCATCATCAAGACAGTATGGTATTGGCACAAAAACAGACACATAGACCAATGGAATAGAATAGAGAACCCAGAACTGGGCCCACAATGTACAGCCAATTAATTTTTGAAAAGCAGGAAAGAGTATCTGATGGAAAAAAGACTGCCTCTTTACCAAGTGGTGCTGGAAGAACTGGACAGCAACATGCAGAAGAATGAAACTAGACCACTTTCTTACCCCAAACACAAAAATTAACTCAAAATGGCTGAAGGACCTGAATGTGAGACAGGAAACCATCAAAACCCTCAAGGAGAAAGTAGGAAAAAACCTCCTAGACCTCAACTGCAGCAATTTCCTTCTCAACACATCCCCAAAGGCAAGGGAAATGAAAGCAAAAATGAACTCTTGGGACCTCATCAAGATAAAAGGCTTCTCCACTGCAAAGGAAACAATCAAGAAAACTAATAGGCAACCGACCGAATGGGAAAAGATAGTTGCAAATGACATATCAGACAAACGACTAGTATCTAAAATCTACAAGGAACTCACCAAACTACACACTCACAAAACAAATAACCCAGTGAAGAAATGGGCAGAAGACATGAACAGACACTCCTCCAAAGAGGACATCCAGATGGCCTACAGGCACATGAAATGATGCTCAACATCACTCATCATCAGGGAAACACAAATCAAAACCACCCTGAGATACCACCTCACGCCAGTCAGAGTGGCTAAAATGAACAAAGCAAGAGACTATAGATGTTGGAGAGGGTGTGGAGAGATGGGCACCCTCCTCCACTGTTGGTAGGAATGTAAACTGGTGCAGCCGCTCTGGAAAACAGTGTGGAGGTTCCTCAAGAAACTATCCATAGAACTCCCTTATGACCCAGCAATAGCACTGCTAGGGATTTACCCAATGGATGCAGAAATACTGATGCATAGGAGCACATGTACCCCAATGTTCATAGCAGCAATGTCAACAATAGCCAAAACATGGAAAAAGCCTAAATGTCCATCACCTGATGAGTGGATCAAGAAGATGTCATGTATATATATACAGTGGAGTACTGCATGGCAATGAGAAAGAATGAAATATGGCCATTTGTAGGAAAGTGGATGGACCTTGAGGGTGTCATGATAAGCGAAATAAGTCAGGCGGAGAAAGACAGATACCATATGTTTGCACTCATAGGTCTAACAGGAGAAGAGGAGAAACCTAATGGAGGACCATGGGGAGGGGAAGGGGGAAAGAGAGTTGGGGAGAGAGAGGGACGCAAAACTTGAGAGACTATTGAATGCTGAAAATGAACTGAGGGTTGAAGGGGAAGGGGAAGGGGGGAAAAGAGGTGGTGGTGATGGAGGAGGGCACTTGTGGGGAAGATCACTGGGTGTTGTATGGAAACCAATCTGACAATAAACTATTAAAAAACACAGATACAAGCAACATAACTGAGCATGAATTTAGAACAATTGTCATAAAATTAATCGCTCGGCTTAAAAAAGCATAGAAGTCATTAGAGAAGCTATTGATTCAAAGACTAGGGACCCTCAAAATAGCTGTGACGAGTTAAAAAATGCTATAAATGAGGTGCATAATAAAATGGAGGTGGCCACTGCAGGATTGAAGAGACAGAGAGGAGAATAGGTGAATTAGAAGAGACAGATATAGCAAAAGAGGAAGCCGAGAAAAAGAGAGAGAAACTGATCCAAGAGCACGAAAGGAGAATTAGAGAAGTGAGTGATGCAATCAAATGGATCAGTATCCATATCATAGTAATTCTTGAAGAGGAAGAAAGTGAAAAAGGTCTTGAAGGGGGGCTTGATAAAATTATAGCCCAGAGCTTCCCCAACCTGAGGAAGGAAATAGACATGAAAATGCAAAAGGCACAGAGAACTCCCCTCAGATGTAACTTGAATCAACCTTCGGCACTACATATCATAGTGAAACTGGCAAAATATAAGGATAGAGAGAATTCTGAAAGTAGCTAGGGATAAAAGGGCCATAACATACAAAGGGAAACCTATCAGAGTGATTACAGGCCTGTCTAACAAAACTTGGCAGGCCAGAAAGGAATGGAAAGAAATATTCAATATGATGAACAGAAAAAGTATGTAACTAAGAATCCTTTATCCAGCAAGCCTCTCATTCAAAATAGGAGAGATAAAATTTTTCCCAAATAAACAAAAATTGAGAGAATTCATCACCACCAAACCAGCCCTACAAGAAATCCTAAGAGGGACTCTGTGAGGGAAATCTTGCAAGGAATACAAGGTACCAGATACACCACAACAAGCATGAACTCTACAGAGAACACAATGACACCAAACCCATATTTTTCAATAATAACTCTGAATGTAAATGGACTGAATGCTCCAAACGACACAGGGTAGCAGAATGGATAAAACAACAAGATACATCTAGTTGCTGTCTACAAGAGACTCATTTTAGATCTGAAGACAACTTCAGATTGAAAGTAAGAGGATGGAGAAATATCTATCATGTGACTGGAAGCCAAAAGAAAGCCGGAGTTGCCATACTTATATTGCACAAACTGGACTTTAAAGTAAAGGCAGTAACAAAAAATAAACAAGGGCATTATATAATAATTACAGGGTCTCTCCATCAGGAAGAGATAACAATTATAAACTTCTACGCACTGAATTTGGAAGCACTCAAATACATAAAACAATCACAAAAAGAAACAATCTTATTTATGAGAGTGCTTATCACAGGGGATTTTCATACTCCACTTACAGCAAGGATCAACCAGACAGAAAATTATTAAAGAAACAATGTACTTGAACTACACATTGGAACAGATGGACTTGACAGATATATTTAGAACTCTACAACATAAGGCTATGGAATTCACTTTCTTTTCGAGTGTGCATGGCATATTCTCAAAGATAGATCACTTACTGGGTCATAAAGCAGCCCTCCATAAATATAAATGATTTGAGATCATACCATACACACTTTCAGATCACAATGCTATGAAACTTGAAATTAATCACAGGAAAAAGTCTGGAAAACCTCCAAAAACAGGAGGTTAAAGAATGCCCTACTAAAGAATGATTGTGTTAATCAGGCAATTAGAGAAAAATTTTAAAAATATATGGAAACAAATGAAAACAAAAATACAACAATCCAAACTCTCTGGGACCCAGCAAAGGTATTCCTAAGAGGAAAGTATATTGCAATCCAGGCCTATTTCAACAAAGTAGAAAAAGTGCAAATTCAAAATCTAACAGAGCACCTAAGGAACTAGAAGGGGAGTAGCAAGAGCACCCCAAACCCAGTAGAAGAAGAGAAATAATAAAGATCAGGGAAGAAATTAACAAAATAGAATCCAGAAAAATGGTTGAGCAGACCAATGAAATCAAGAGTTGGATTTTTGAAAAAACAAACAAAATTGATAAACCTCAAGCTAGGCTCCTCAGAAGAAAACAGAGAACACCCAAATAGACAAAATCGCATGTGAAAATGGATCTATTACAACTTATCTCTCAGAAATACAAGCAATTATTAGGGAATATTATGAAAAATGATATGCCAACAAACTGGACAACCTAGAATAAATGGACAGATTGCTGAACATACATGCACTACCAAAATTTAAACGGAAAGAGATAGAAAATCTGAACAGATGCATAACCAGTGAACAAACCGTATCAGTTATCAAAAGTCTCCCAAAGAATAAGAGTCCTGGGCCAGATGGCTTTCCTGGAGAATTCTACCAGACATTTAAATCAGAGTTAATACCCAATCTTCTCAAGCTGTTCCCAAAAGTAGAAATAGAAGGAAAACTTCTGGACTCATTCTATGAAGCCAGCATCACTTTGATTCCCAAACCAGCCAGAGACCCAACAAAAAAATAATTACAGGCCAATGTCCTTAATACATACAGATGCAAAAATCCTCAACAAGATACTAGCAAATTGAATTCAACACCATACAAAAAGAATAATCCACCATGATCAAGTGGGATTCATTCCTGGGTTACAAGGCTGGTTCAATATTTGCAAATCCATCAATGTGATACATCACATTAACAAAAGAAAACAGAAAAACCATATGACCCTGTTGATAGATGCAAAAAAAGCATTTGACAAAATACAGCACCTTTTCTTAATAAAAACCCTGAGGAAGTTGGGATAGAAGGAACTTACTTAAACATCATAAAAGCCATTTATGAGAAGCCCACAGCTAATATCATCCTCAGTGGGGAAAAACTGAGAGCTTTCCCCCTGATCAGGAACACAACAGGGATGTCCACTCTCACCACTGTTGTTTAACATAGTGCTGGAAATCCTAGCAACAGCAATCAGACAACAAAATGAAATAAAAGGCATTGGAATTGACAAAGATGAAGACAAACTTTCACTTTTCACAGATGCCATGATACTCTACATCGGAAACCCAACTGACTCCACCAGAAGCCTACTAGAACTAATCCATGAATTCAGGAAAGTTGCAGGGTACAAATCAATGTACAGAAATTGGTTGCATTCCTATACACCAATAATGAAGCAGCGGAAAAAGAAATCAAGAAACTGATTCTATTCAGAATTGCACGGAAAACCATAAAATACCTAGGAACAAACTTAACTAAAGATGTAAAAGACCTGTGCGATGAAAACCATAGAAAGCTTATGAACGAAATTGAAGAACACACAAAGAAATGGAAAAACAGCCCATGCTCATGGATCGGAAGAATAAACATGGTTGAAATGTCATTATTACCCAAAGCAATCTATACATTTAATGCATTACGAATAAAAATTGCACCAGCATTCTTTGCAAAGCAAGAACAAACTGTCCTAAAATTCGTATGGAATCACAAAAGATCCTAAAGAGCCCAAGTAATATTGAAGAAGAAAAGCAAAACGGGAAGCATCATAATCCCAGACGTTAGCCTCTACTACAAAGCTGTCATCATCAAGACAGTATGGTATTGGCACAAAAACAAACACATAGATCAATGGAATAGAATAGAGAACCCAGAACTGGACCCACAAATGTGTGCCCCATTAATCTTCAGCAAAGCAGGAAAAAAGACTGTTTAGCAGGTGGTTCTGGGAGAACTGGACAACAACATGAAGAAGAATGAAACTATACCACTTTCTTACATCATCCACAAAAATAAACTAAAAATTGATGAAGGCCAACTTGACAATAAACTATAAATAAAAACAAACAAATAAATGAATAAATAAATGAACAAATTACAGGGAGAGATCCACATGATATACAAATACAGTCTTAGCTAAGGTAGTGAGAATGGAAAGTGGGGGACAAATGCATTCTTCACTCTGTAGAATTGTTACCTCAGCTTATTTATTCATAGGTTTATATATGTTAGCCACCCTTATCTTGATGCATTTCTTTCTGGAATGTATAATGCAGTTAGATAAACTTTCGTCTTTTCTTAGAATGCTTGAATTAGTACTAAATGTAAAGAGATGGAATAAAATTAACAAAGCTAATTAGTCAGCTCTAATCACATGCCATGCAGGCTGCTATACTGCCCTTTGTTTTGTTACTTATACATTGGAATCAGAGAGACTGTACTACCATTGATGTCTCCTAATTTTTAGCTGTGTGATGCTGAGAAAATCATCTGGATTATTGTGAGGACAATTTGAGGTAATATTTTTAAAAATATTTCAAGCAAGATTTCCATTCTGGCCATGGTGAACTAGAACAAGCCTTCCATTGAGGAAAATTATGAAAAGTGTGTGTGTGTGTGTGTGTGTGTGTGTGTGTGTGTGTGTGTGTGTAATAATTCATTGCTCAAAGTAACCAAGCGTTTTGGAAGTCAAGATCCAAAGGCCCAAGAAAAGGCAGAAACTCAGAGGTAAGTCTGGCATTTGGGGGCAAGTTTTTGTTAAAGGCTTCTGTTGATTCCAGAGTATACTGCTGAATGACTGAGAGGCCAAGCAGTGCTTTAATAGCTTCAAGGGTGTGCAAAATCTGCAGTCCAGGGCTCACCAAGGAGAAGAGGGCCTGGAAACTCCACCCAAAACTCTTAGTTGGCACATCAAAAAGGCTATATCGCAGGAATAATGGAAAACTGGAAATCGACTTAGGTTTGCAAGGTTTGAAACCCAGCTTCCAATAATCTCAGTCTCTGAAGCTGGATTAAGATAATACTATAATACTATAAGGCTAGGGACTCTAGTCACTTGCAAGAAGGCTCTCTTGGCTGGGCAACTTCACTCTTGGCCTCAAATTATCTTTAGCAACTGTTCATGTACAGTGTTCACCATTCATTGAAAAGTAACCGCATATAAGAGAAAATGAAATGTGAAAACAAAACTCAAGAAAAGCAAGACAATAGAAACAGAAACATTTGATATATGAATACTTCAAATAATGGAGTTAACAAGCACAGACTTTACAATAACTATCCTTGGGGCACAGGGCTGGCTCTATCGGTGGAGCATGTGACTCTTGATCTAGGATCTAGGATCTAGGATCAAGTTGTAAGTTCAAACTCCACATTGCATATAGAGATTACTTAAAAATAAAATCTTTAAAAAATAACTATCTTTAATATGTTAAAGAAGATAAATGGCAAGATTGAGAGTTTAGAAAAAAAAGACTTAAAATTGAGCAAGAGACTTGAACAGGTGCTTCACAAGATCTCCACATGGCCAATGAGCATATGAAAAGGTGCTCTACCTCATTTGTAAATAGGAAAATGTAAATTAAAATGACGAGATACTACTATGTACTCTTCCAAATAGGTAAAATTAAAAAGACTGACAGAGGCACCTGGGTGGCTCAGTGGGTTAAACGTCTGACTCTTGATTTCAGCTCAGGTCATGATATCAGTCTTCATAGGATAAAGCCCCACATCAGGCTCTGTACTGACAGTTGTGGAGCCTACCGGGAATTCTCTCTCTCTCTTTCTCTTTCTGCCCCTTCCCCACTCTCTCAAAATAAATAAATAAATAAATAAATAAATAAATAAATAAATAAATAAGACTGCTAATACCAAGTATTGGTGAAGGATGAGGAGCAATAGGAACTCCCACACGCTGTTTGTGAAATGGTATTTTGGTACAAACACTTTAGAGAAGAGCTCTGCATTATCTACTAAGGGCGCAAATATACATGTGCTGTGACACAGCAACATAACTTGTGGGTATATACCAACAGATATGTATGCATATATGTACCAAAAATATTCAGAACCACGTTATTTGCAACATACCTAATTGAACACAGTCCAAATCTTCATTAATTGCAGAATTGAATAATTAAAAATGTATTATCTTCAGATAATAGTATACTGTACCATGTAGTATGTACATAACTACATGGATCAATCTCACATTTCAATGTGGAACAAAAGAATTGAACACAAAAAGAGCACCTTATTGTATGGTTCCCTTTACATGAGTTCAAAAACAGGTAAAACTAATCTTTGGTGTTAAAAGTGAAGGTGGTGGTATCCTTTGGAGAAGGAAATAATAATAGGTGGAGGGCAGAGAGGAACATCTAGGTGTTGGCTAAGTGCTATTTCTTCACCTTGGTGGTAGTTATATATTTATCATGACTGTCAAATTACATTGAGTTGTACATTTACTCCCTGTGCACTTTTCTGTGTTATACTTTATAACAAAAAATTAAATCTGTATACATCGTTTTCCATTTCCAACTTTTAACTAACTATTCTATTTGACACCCTAGAACATAGCCAATTCCAATCTCTCCACTTGCTTATTTCCTCTATGAAGCCTTTCTTAACTCCTCTGCATAGAATTGTTGACTCCTTTCTTTGGGTCCTTACTGTAACACAATACTTGTAATAATATATTATTCTTATTGTTTGTTGTCTCCATTTACAAAGTTGTAAGTCTCTTAAAGGCACAGATTATTCATCTTTTTATTGCAAACTGAGTAGAGTGCCTAGTACCACAGGCATTTAATACATATTGGTTGGAAGAATGAGTTGTAAATATCTTTTCATTTTACACATACCAGTCGTCAGAAAGGTGAAGTATCTTGCTCAAAGCCACACCAGCTACTAGGTTGATGGACTAGGTTTGGACCCAGATCTATCTTATTATAAAGCTGGTGCTTCTGTCATCCTCATGACCTCAATACTCATATCATCCTATAGGTGAGGCAGCTGAGGCTCAGAGGGGCTCAGTAACCTGTTCAGGATCACACCTTTGGGAAGTAGTCAAGCAGTGATTCAAATTTAGGTGTTTCCAGTTCTTAAAGCCCTTGCTCTTAACACTACATTATAATACATTTAGAGTACACACTATTTCATAACCATTTGGATTACCTCCTGTCAGAGCAGAGTACAAATACAGCATTGTCATTTAAGGGTTTGGTTTCCAAAGAGGTCTTATTCTAATATTATTCTGCTTTCATAAGGTGGTATCTTTCCCCAATAAGTATAAAAATGGAATTTTTTATCATTAAAACCTCTATGTTATAGATGATGGTTAATAGGATTCTGGACAAGATCTAGGTTTTAATTTGGGCTAATTATGTAAGCTACTCTCCAAAACTCTTTTTCTTCATCTCTAAAATGGGGCTAATAATAGTATTTACCTCGGGGTGCCTGGGTGGTTCAGTCGGTTAGGAATCCGACTCTTGATTTCAACTCAGATCATGATCTTGAGGTTCATGGGTTTGAGCCCCATGTTGGACAGTGTGCTGAGAGCTCAGAGCCTGTAGTCTGCTTTGAATTATGTGTCTACCTTTCTCTATGCACCTACACTCATTGTCTGTCTCTCTCTCTCAACAGTAAATAAACATTAAAAAATACCTCATTTCAAAGGCTTAGTATGAAAGAAAAATATAAAATATTTCAATAATATTTCTGTATTGTTACATGTTAAAATACTAATATTTTGGTATGAATTAAAATACATTACAATAGTTAATTTTACTTGAATTTAAAATTTTTTAAATATGGCTCCTAAAGAATAAAAACTATACATGTGGTTCAAATTGTATTTTCATTGCACAGACCTGCTCCGGTGGCTGCATGCTAAACCATGGCTTTTGCTTGAACCAGATTAAGCAGATGTTTTACACTGGCAAGAGGCTGGCAGTTTGAGTAATAAGGATGTAAGAATCAAATATTTCTTTCTAAAAGTACATCGTAATTAACTGATATGAAAGAGAATGGAAATTGTCTAGAGTGTTCTGTAGCAAGGGGAACATTTAAGCTTCTTCTTAGAAAGATTAATAGTGAAAGTGACAAAAAGGGAAAACATGGGTACACTTGGGAAAAAGCTAGTAGTCTAGTTTGGGGAATATGATAAAAGCAAGGAGAGTAGAAGGGGCTGGATAATTAAGTGAAGACCAATTCTAACAAGCCTTGGGCCAAGGATTTGGGACTCTATGTTGTTAATTCTAGGGAGATATTGATGGGTTTCAAGGAAAGATGTCATGAGATGACTTGGATTTAGGAATGTTAGCCTTCCAGCTATATGGAGTGCAGCTGGGGTTGGAGAGGAGATGAAGTTGGAGACAGAAATACTGGTAGTAGGGCAGAGTTAGGAGGCTTGTGTCAATAATTCAGGTGAGAGGCAATAAGCGCCTGAGGTTGATTGATGGCAGTAGGAATAGGAAGGCATTGATTCAGTTTGAACAGTACTGCTGAAGTAGAATTACTAGATTGGGCAGTAGGTTTATGCAAGTACTGGAGAATGAGTCAAATATGATTCAGTGAATGCAAACAAGTGGGGTTCCCCAGTTTTAGGGATGGACAAATTCAGGTCAAATGGGTCAGGGTTTCTGGACTGTAGACATAACATGACATAAATGGCTAACATTATAGTCTAGGCTAGCCCAGAGGCAAGTGAAGGCCAGTGGGAAGAGGAAGAGAGGAAAGAAGAAAGGCAAGACTTCAATCTTTAGGGCCTGGTGAAGCCACTTCCATTTTTGGCTTCAATTTTCCTATCTGAAAAGGGGAGATTAAACCAGATGACCCTTAAGTGTCCTTCCAAGGCCAATATTCATTCTAAGGTATGTGTTGGTAGTACAGACATAGTATACCCTACATCAGTAGGGCATAATAAAATTACCTTAAGTACCAGACCTATTTTGTTCTTGAGATCTGTTTCTATTAATGGCTTTTCCCCCCTTGAACTTGTGATCAACTCTCTCCAAAGTCTTCTATCATGGCAAATTTATAGATGCTAAATTTGATGAAAGGGAGGGGAAATAAAGGAGAACTTGTGGAATATTTAAAGACATTTAAATATTTAGTTGCCTGAAAAGGTACAGTGAGTAATATACAAGGAAAAAAATATATAACTTAACTACAAAGAATTACTGAACCAAACGTGGTTAACATCAGCACAAAGCTTTGAGGCCTTTCCTTCTTATTGATTCTAAACAGAATAAATCTCTAAATGATAATCGTCCTCAATTTATTTTTTATTTTTTAAAGAATTTTTAAAAGTTTATTTATTTTTGAGAGAGAGAGAAAAAGAGAGAGAGAGAGAGTGTGTGGGCAAGGGAGAGGCAGAGAATGAAGGAGACATAGAATCTGAGGCAGGCTCCAGGCTCTGAGCTGTCAGCACAGAGACCAATGCAGGGCTTGAACTCACAAACCATGAAAATCATGACTTGAGCTGAAGTCGGATACTTAACCAGCTGAACCACCCAGGCACCCTAGTAGTGCTCAATTTAAGTTACTTCCAGCAAGTGCCACTTCTCAGGGTTTTCAGACATCATGCTGCTCTTTCAACCACACTTTGCTTGTACAGAGCAGATTAATGTGGATAGAAACAATTGCAATTGAGGACAATATACCATCGTATCTTTTCACTGCATAGGATTGCTTTAGATTGAAACAAAATTAATTACATGTATAATGTGGTCTATGGTTTTTTACACAGAAAGCCCTGTTGGAAGAAAAAAAAATGATCCCAACATTAGGTCCCACTCTGTCAGACTTCTTCAGAAGTTGAAGAGAGAGGGTATAGACCAAGAAAATGAAGCAGAAGCAAAAAATATTTCAGCAGGGAGTGATCCACAAAATACCTCTTCTTATGGGAATTTCACAGGTCTCAATAGAGAACAAGTCCTTATCAAAATTGTCAAGTGGGCAGCCAGATCAAGTGGAGGAAGAGTAGAATAGAGTGTTGTCTTCGAGGCAAGAGCAGAGAAAGTTTGAACAGTGTGTCTTTATGGTCCAGGATGTTAAAAATAAATGACCCTGAAGCTGAAGCACTAGGAGGCAGTTAGCATTGTCATCCAATGCCCTTATAGCAAAATTAGGTTGCCACACTCATGATGTCTTATAACCCTTACTACAGTATTTACCCAGTGGAGTCTAGGAACCACCTGTGTCAGTATCAGAGATTGGGGAAAACTTTTTCAAAACATGGATTCTCTGACTCGAAGGCTCCACTCCATATCTATTGAATTAGAATTTTTGGAGGTAGGACTTAAGAATATGCACCTTAATAAGCTCCCAGGTGATTTGCATGCATACCAAAGTTTGAGAAATATTGCCTCACTTCAGAAAAATCCTTAAGGTACATATCATGTCATATGTGGTACTTGGTACAGTGATGCTGAATGAATTATTACAGAGTTAGCGATGCTAATACATGATTGGCTTTTACATTACTGGTCCAACACCAGGTTTTCTTTTTCTTCTTTGTTAATTTTTCAATATCTCTGAACAATATCAGCGTGATAGGCTGAAAAGACTGGGCATAGGTAAAGAACATTACCTCCTTCGCAGAGAAAACTGAGATAATATGTCCAACTCCCTCAGCTTCCTTCTTGCCTTGTTCCCATTCTTTTTTTTTCTTTAGATTTTTTTTAAACTAATCTCTACACTCAGCCTGGGGCTTGAACTCACAACCCTAAGATCAAGCGTCATATGCTCTACTGATTGAGCCAGCCAGGCACCCCATCTTGTTGCCACAATTAAGTGGAAAACATTCAGCTTATCACCATTGTGATATTAACTGCAGATTTTTCATAGCTGTCCTTTAAAAGAGTAATGAAATTACTTTTTTTAATGTTTATTATTTATTTTTGAGAGAGACAGAGACAGAGAAAGAGCATGAGCAAGGGAGTGGCAGAGAGAGAGGGAGACAGAATCAGAAGCAGGCTCCAGGTTCTGAGCTGTCAGCACAGAGCCCCACATGGGGCTTGAACCCATGGACAGCAGACCACGGAATCATGACCTGAGCTGAGGTTGGAAGCTTAACTGACTGAGCCAATCAGGTGCCCCATAGATTAATGAAATTTCCATTCCTAGATTACTAGGAGTTTTTATTTTAATTTAGAAATGGACGTTGAGTTTTGTCAAATGCTTTTTCTGGATCTATTTAAATGATCGAATGGTTTTTCTTTTTTAGTCTGTTAATATGGTAATTACACTGATTTTTGTGGTTTTTTTAAATAGTTTATTGTAAAATTGGTTTCCATATAACACCCAGTGCTCTTCCTCACAAGTGCCCTTCTCCATTACCACCCCACCTTGTCCCTTCCCCCTCCCGCTCCCGCTTCAACCCTCAGTTCGTTTTCAGTATTCAATAGTCTTTCATGATTTGTGTCCCTCTCTCTCCCCAACTCTCTCTTCCCCTTCCCCTCCCTATGGTCGTCTGTTAGGTTTCTCCTGAGTGCAAACATATGGTATCTGTTCTTCTCCGCCTGACTTATTTCACGTAGCATGACACCCTTGAGGTCCATCCACTTTGCTACAAATGGCCAGATTTCATTCTTCCTCATTGCCATGTAGTACTCCATTGTATACACTGATTTTTGAATGCTTACACTTTGTGTTTCAGAAACTCTTGAATGATTCCAGAAGAGACAATGGTCTAGCTCTGGACCTAACTTGTTTGCTGAGATCATCTAAAAAATTAAAGTTTTATTTTGTTTCTTCTGTTGTGGGTGGTGATTGTTTTTTCTTAAGTTTATTTATTTATTTTGAGAGAGAGCGTGCATGCAAGGAGGCAAGGGGCAGAGAGAGAGGGAAAGGGAGAATCCAGAGCAGACTCCTCACTCTCAGCATAGGGCCCCATGTGAGGCTTTATCCCATGAGCTGTGAGATCATGACCTGGGCTGAAATCAACTTGGATGCTTAAATGACTGAGCCACCCAGGTTCCCCTGTGGTGATTGTTTTCTAAAGAATAACATTCCTGGTATTGATAGACTGAAAAGCTAACAGGATTTGGGGCAATATAAAAACATAAGTGTTTTGTGGAACTGTTTATCATATATCTCATAATCTGTGTTTATTGTATTTCTATTTTGTTAATTCTATTTCAAGAGTGATATTGTCATGCCTGTTTTGTGTTAGTCAGCTTTATTTGTCTGTGCTATAGGAGGCTGGTGATCTTAGGACCGAAAGAAATTATCTCTTAGTAGATTAATCCACTAGTAAATTCTAAGTATCACCCCTATTTACTATCTGAGTATCTAAGGAGATAACATTGCAATTTATTTATTTGCTGTATCCTGTGCTTGTAGGTGACATCCAACTCTTAGCTGAAGAGGAGATCAAGTGCTAGACATACCATATTGGCTGCTCTTAGAAAATTTATTTTATGTAGTAGTTGTTCTGCTGTATAGTAGCTAATGTCAGTTTGCCCACTCTATTTAATGGCTCTTATTTTTTATGGTTTGCCAAGCCTCAATTTTAGGCTAACAAGTAAAGCTAGCAGTAAAGATGGCTTTAGAGTGGCTCCTCCCACTGAAAAAGATTTCATTGGTGAACCTATTTTTTAAATTTACCTGGCTTGTTTCTCTTATTATTTTCCATTCTTCTCCTCAGGTCTACTGTATACTCAGTGCATGTGCCAAGGAGAGAACATTTGGTAATGACCCAGCATTACTGGCTATGAAAATCTTATTCAAATTTTTTTAACTGTTTGTAGTTCCCTGGATTGGTGAAAACATACCAGAACACTTAGTAATAAGGAGCAAAGGAGGAAAAGTGACATTGTTCTCAGCTGGGATAATTTGTTTTTCTTTTTGATGGGGTAGGACTGCTAAGTCACAAGGGTGAATGGGTAGAAAGACAAAATTAAGTACTAATAGCATTATAGGAACATAGGTTACTACTGTATATTCAGATGACTTAAAATTTTCTATTATCTAGTTAGTTTTATTCTTCAGGAGCTTCTTAAAAGGAAATAGCAAAGTAGTTATAAGTGTGGGGTGAGATAATTTGAAAGGTACCTAGAGAGCTGTCAGATAATATTCTATGGGTAGAGGGCATGCACTTGTTTTATTTTTGGAGGCAGAAGGGAGGTGAGTGGTAAAGAAAGATGTTGCTATGTGTAGTTAGTAAAGTCACCCATTTTCTTTCCTCCTGTATCAGTCAAGTATTGCTGAATAACAATCATGCACAAAATCTCGGGGGGGTACAATAATTATTTATTTCTTATATGTCAATTAGGGTTTGTTTGATCTAGGCAGGTGGGTTGAGAAGCTATGCCTCAAGCCATAGGTCTGACTGTGGTGGGCTCATTGCAGCTGGTTGGTTCTTAAATGCTCCAAGTGTGTTCATTCTGGGTGTACTGGTTACTCAGGGCAGGCTGTTGTCCTGGCCAGGGCAGAGGCACAAGAGGTAAGTGGACAAAGAATCTGTATAGACATTTCCCAAAGACGATATGCAAATCATCCACAAGGACATGAAAAGTTTCTTAACTTTCCCTGAGTCATTAGGGAAATGGAAATCAAAACCACAATGAGATGCCACCTCACACATGCTAGAATGGCTAAAATCAAAAAGTTAGATAATAGCAAGTGTTAACGAAGATACGGAAAAATAGTACATTGTTGGTGGGAATGTAGAATGGTGTAGCCACTTTAGAATCTGACTTCAGCTCAGGTCATGGTCTCATGGTTTGTGAGTTTGAGCCTCGCTTCAGGCTGTGTGCTGACAGCTCGGAGCCTGGAGCAGTGTCAGATTCTGCATCTCCTTCTCTCTCTGCCCCTTCCATGCTCTTTCGCTCGCTCGCTCGCTCTCTCTCTCTCTCTCTCTTTCAAAAAAAAACATTAAAAAATTAAGCATTTGAAGAAATGGTTAGGCAGAGTTACTATATGGGCCAGTAATTCCACTCCTAGATATATACTTGAGAGACTTGAAAAAAATCTATCCACACAAAACCTTATATACAAATGTTCATAGCAGCATTATTCATTATATTTGTGAATATGGAAACATTTGTCTGTCAACTGATAAATGAATAAATAAAATGTGGTATATATACATAAGGAAATACTATTTAGCCATAAATAGGAATAAAGTACTAATTCACACTACAACGTGGATGAACCAATGCTAAATCTAAGAGGCCTGTCACAAAGAACCACATATTGTATGATTCCATTTATGTGAAATGACCAGAATAGGCAAATCCATAGACGCAGAAAGTAGACTAACAGTTGGCAGCTTCTGAAAAAGGAGGATGGGGAGGATGGGGAATGACTGCTAAAAGATACAAGGTTTATTTTTCCAGTGTTGAAAATATTCTAAAATTGATATGCACAACTGTGCATTTTTACCAAACATCATTAAATTAGTTAGACTGTATATTTTACATGGGTTAATTTTATATTATGTGAATTATTTCTCAATAAAAAGTGTATACATGTATACACACATGTAAAAACATGCATTGCCTTTTAAAAGTTATTTTTAATTTTTATTTATTTATTTTGAGAGAGATAGAGAGCAAACATATGTGAGCAGCAGAAGGGTAGAAAGAGTGAGAGAGAGAATCCCAAGCAGACTTGGCACTGTCAGCATAGAGACTGATGCAGAGCTTGAACTCACCAACTATGAGATCATGACTTGAATGAAATCAAGAGTGAAATTAACCTACTCAGCCACCCAGGTGCCCCAACAAGCATTGCCTTTTGAAGTCTGGGCTTAGAACTGGCACACTATCACGTACAACTATCTTTCATTAGTGAAGGCAAGTCATATGGCTGAGCCCAAATTCAGAGAGTAAAGAAATACACTTGGCCTTTAATAGGAGGAATTGCAAATTCATGTGGCAGTGGATATGGATGCAATGTGGAGGAGAGAATTTGTGTCAATAATTTAATCCAAAACACTTCCCTGGCCTTTCCTCCCCTACTTATTATTCATATTTACTCAAATTCTAGGACTAATTTAAAGACTAGAACAAATGGTCATTACCCTACTGTGATATTCAATACAGATACCTGAAAACAACACTTAGATAACATTATATCTTTTCCCTTTCCTTTTAAAGATTGTATAAATATCTATGTACCTTTAAAAAATTAGACATCATTTTCTTATACTTGGATTTTGCCTGCAACATTTTTAATTTATAAAGAATCATGTTCTCAAGACATGTCCTCCAGTGCAATACCAGTTTTCAAGAAATAAAAACAGGTATAGCTATCTGCTGTACAATGCTTAGGGCAACTTGATTGTCTGTAGTATGTCTCACTGCAATAATTCAACTGAGATTTTAAACTGACACTTCAAATAAATAATATAAACACTCTTGCTGGACAGTAAGAGTAGATTTCAGGAAAAAGGAGCCTGGATAGCTCAGTTGGTTAAGTGTCTGACTCTTGATTTCAGCTCAAGTCATGATCTCGCAGTTTGTGAGTTCGAGGCCCACAATGGGCTCTGTGCTGGCAAGTGGAGCCTGCTTGAGATTCTCTGTCTTCTTTCTCTACCCCTCTACCACTTGTTTCCTCCCTGCTTGTCTCTTTCTGTGTCTCAAAAATAAATAAACTTTAAGTAAATAAAAACCATCTTCTCAAAAAAGAAGAGTAGATTTCAGGGAAACCCAAACTCTTTGGTTGCAGTGAGATTGAAATAAGTGTATAAGACTTAAAAGCATTTCACAAGAGTTTATTTTTACTTTATAAGACATATACACTTTGTTTTTTCATAGTTAGCTATTTTTCAAATGTTAGCTGAATCCATCTTACACTAGTATTCCATATTTCTCTCTACAATATCATGAAGAGCCTCTTGTGATAACAAAGAAGAGATGCTTCAGAAATAAAAAAAGTAATAAAGGTTAATTCTCAATCTGGTAATATGTTGCAAACTTTTGAAATGTGCATATCTTCTGATCCTGTAATTCTGCTTCTAGAAATTTATCCAAATGAAATAATCAGAGTTTGGCAGAAACCCACTGTGTTATATGTATTATGTTGATTAATATAAGATTGCCAATATTTGACTATTTTTGACCTATAACAACAGCAATTATGTATGTTTCAATGTAATATAAAGATGTTAACCACAGTATTAATTATGATGAAGATAACTGGGGATAACTGAAATGTCCAACAATAAGATACTGGTTAAATAAATTATGGCAACACATATACTAGAATTCTATGAAGCCATTAAAATTATAATGATTTAAGTGTATTTTTACTGTTACCAAATAAGCATGTTCATGATATATTATTAAGAAAAATAATATTATAAAAACAGAACTTATAATTCAAATTTATTAAAATTATATATATTTACATACATATCTATATTTTGATGAAGTGACTAGAATAATATACACCAAAATATTCATAGTTATTCTCTCTAGGATTGTATTTTTAATTTTTACAGTATTTGAGTTATGTGTATTTTTAAACTTTTGATTTTAGAGCATAATTTTAAGTTATGTAAAAATCAATTCTATAAGACCCATATGTTTGGGACTTGAAAGGGCAAAGTTTTTTTTTTCCAACTTGATTTGAGGGTTTTATTTCATAAAGGTCAACATAGAAGCCAACCTCAGTCACATAGGTGGTAAGAGAGGGATAGATACACTGTGGGTGGCACACAAGACCAGCATTCTGTCTTCCTGAAAACACCAACCATGGGGGATGTGATGGAGAACAGGCACACTCATGGAATGTGACAATACATCCCAGGACTGGGCTCCTACAGTCTCCAGTGCACCATGAGTACATGGGACCTTGAACAGGCCCTGGAGACAGGGAGCTGAAGCCTGGAATTATTTTAAAGCATCATGCACAATAAAATACTTGCATTTAGGAAACCCTATTTCCAGCTTGTAGCACTCAAAGCACGTGATGGTGCACATACAGATTTTATGAGGTATCCCTGAGCTACTTTGCTTGATGAGGTGAAAATAGCATTGCCATCATTTTTACAACTTTTGCATCATGGCATGAAGGTTAGAAAGCAATTCATTCATAGTGTATTGCATTTTGGGGGAAAATATCATATAGATAATTGATCCTATAAATAAACTAAATCTTTCCATTTACTACCCATAAACTCATTCACACACACCCATATTTAAAGAGAGTAACTAACTTTCTTATCAAGAACTATTATATTTTTATGTTTAAATTAGTTCATACATTTGGGGCTTGAAAGGGCAAGGTTTTTTTTTCCAACTGAATTTAATATAATGTTGGATAATGTCACAATAGAAAAAATACTTTAAAATACATCAATTAGCCTTTGACTTATACTTCAATTCCAAAAGAAAAATATTTATTAACTTGGTTGAACATTGATTTTAATAAATTTTGACCTGAAAATGACTTGTGAAATCCAAGAAGACCTGAAAAATCCAAAATGGATTCATTATTATCACTAATGACATGACAAATTTTTATTCACAAAGTTTTGTCGACATAAACAAAACAATTAATGCATTTGCTAATTCTTTCTATACAATCAGTATTCACTAGGGTGTTTCCTTGTTGTTTCCAGCCTACATTCTTTGACCCATGACACCTTTCCTCCATCTTCAAAGCCAGCAATGGCCATTTGAGGCCTTTTCGCATCTCATCACTCTGACCTAATCTTCTGCTTTCTTCTTTTACTTTTAAGGACCCCTGTCATTATATTGGGCCCACCCGGATAAACTAGATCATCTCCCTATATTAAAGTCAGCTAATTAACAACCTTAGTTCTATTTTCTACCTTAATTCACAATTGCCATGTAACAGCATATTCACTATTCTGGGGAATAAGACATGGACATCCGTGGGAGGAGGAATTACTCTGGTTACCACAGCTACTGAATGTTACAGAGAGAATTGGTCCCTGTTATTGAAAACAAAATAGATTGGGGAGTCCTGGTGGTTTAGTAGGTTAAGTGTCCGATTCTTGGTGTCAGCTTAGGTCATAATCTCACAGTTCATGGGTTTGAGTCCCATGTTGGGTTTTGCACTGGCAGTGCAGAGCCTGCTTGGGATTCTCTCTCTCTCTCTCTCTCTCTCTCTCTCTCTCTCTCTCTCTCTCTCTCTCTGTTTCTCTCTCTCTCTCTCTCTCAAAATAAATAAAAGAACTTTAAAAATATGTTATGCGCAGGTGTGAGTTTTCAGCAATACTGACAAAATATTTAACATTCAGGTGTTATTTTTAAAATGACCCACTATGGATCTGTTCTTAAATGGAAAGACAGCATATTTGTAAATATGACAATTTACTCCCAATGATTTTCTAAATTTGACACAATTTCAGTTAAAAAAGAACAATATGGGGGCGCCTAGGTGGCTCAGTCAATTGAACATCCAACTCTTGATTTTGGATCAGGTCATGATCTCACAGTTCATGAGTTTGAGCCCCATATCAGACTCTGTGCTGAACTTGAAGCCTGCTTAAGATTCTCTCTCTCCATCCCTCTGTCCTTCTCCCCTGCTCTCGCATGCACACTCATTCTCTCTAACATAAAAAAGGAAAATATGCAAGAAAACAGAAAGAATAGTCTAAGGATTAAGAAGTGAAGATTCATCTTATCACACATTAGAACAAACTATGAAACAGTAATCTTTAAGACTCTGCACACAAAGATGTTTAGTAATTCAACAAATAGCTAATGATTGCTCAACATCAGAAAAGAACATAAATTAATGACAATATGTGAATCCAAACATAAAAATTATCAATGTGATGACTATGATAAAATGTGGGAAATATTTATGAAATATTGTTAAATAAAAAATAGAGCACACTATTGGCTATCCTCCATGTGGAAACAAACAGTTGGTCATAGTGTGAGATTAAGAGGTAAATTTTGTCAGATTTGAGATTTGGGATGGGAACTGGGGGGAAACTTACAGTAGGAACGTATGCAGTGGGGAACACTACCGCTTGACTTTTGTGAAACAAGACTGTATATTTTTGTATTGATTCCCTATAAAAGCCAACTTTGCAAAAATGGTTTACATGCCCCAAGGTTGATGGGTAAGTGCTTTAATCTCTGAGAGAACACCTTCTCCCCCTGCCTGCCCTCTGCCCTCTGAGTGGCTGTGAACCATGCTGCTCTTACCCAGTTTCAAGGAAACAGCCTGTACTTCTCAATGGGAAGTTAGGAGAGGCCAGGGCCCACAGGCAAGCAGGTGCTGGCGGTTGGCGACTTTCGCTTGTGTAGGGCAGCTCCTATGATAGCTCAGCTCAGCCTAACCTAGAGGAAGGCATCATTTTCATTTACAGGTCACTACACTGATCCTTTTTATGACGGACTTAAATAATGAGTTATGGACTACAGGGGCATTCATCTTGCATTCACTACCTTCTCTTTGCAAGCAGAGACCTTCTAGTGGCAGAGGCCTGCACGCAGAGCAAAAGAGGAGGCAGGGTTCTAGGGAGGTGGGGGGTGGGACTGGAAGAGGAGGGGGTTGGAGCAGCTGCGCTGGGGACTTTGTTTAGTGTGTGTCGATTTGAATTTGTGGGCCCGTGCCAGTTATGGTACTAATTGTTGAAGAGATTACAAAGAATAAAAAAAGCTTTTAATTACCAATTTGTTTTTGAAAGGATTTTAAAAAATTAATTTCTTCCTGAATACTTCTTAGTCAATACAGATTTGGGTCCTGATACCTTCCTAGTGCACCAGGTTGGTCGGTATAACACCTGGATCTCAAGGCATTCTTCTCTGAAAATGAATTGCTCTTGCTTTTTATAGGAAGGATTTTCAAACTATTAGGCCGCCAAATTAATCAAATATTTTACTAACCCCTCAGTTAGCCAATTTTAATTCCACATTGGAAAAATTCTGCCATAAGTGGAAAGTTGACCTCACTGGGAGCAACTCAACAGCTGACGGGATGTTCTTTTTTTTCTTCCAAGATTTTATTTAAATTAAAGCTAGTTAACATATACTTTGGTATTGGTTCCAGGAGTAGAATTTAGTGATTTATCACTTCCATACAACAGCCAATGCTCACCACAGGTGCCCTCTTTAATGTCCAATAAACAATTTGACCCATCTTCCCACCCACCTCCCCTCCAACATCCATCAATTTGTTCTTTATCATGAAGAGTCTCTTGTGGTTTGCCTCCTTTTCCATTTTCATCTTATTTTATTTTTCCTTCCCTTTCCATATGCTCATCTGTTTCGATTCTTAAATTTCACACATGAGTGAAATCATCTGGTATTTATTTTTCTGAACTTATTTCGCTTAGTACAATACACTCTAGTTCCATCCACATTGTTGCAAATGGCAAGATTTCAATCTTCTTGATGGCTGAGTAACATTCCATTGTATATATACACCATTTCTTTTTTTTAATTATAGTTTATTGTCAAGTTGGTTTCCATACAACACCCAGTGCTCATCCCAACAAGTGCCCTTCTCCATGCCCATCACCCACCCTCCCCTCTCCCTCACCCCCATCATCCCTCAGTCTGTTCTCAGTATTTAAGAGTCTCTTATGGTTTGCCTCCCTCCTTCTCTGTAACTGTTTTATTTTCCTTTTCCTTTCCACATGGTCTTCTGTTAAGTTTCTCCTGATCCACATATGAGTGAAAACATATGGTATCTGTCTTTCTCTGACTGGCTTATTACACTTAGCATAATACCTTGTGTTCCATCCACGTTGCTACTAAAGGCCAGATTTCATTCTTTCTCATTGCCATGTAGTATTCCATTGTACATATAAACCACATCTTCTTGATCCATTTGTCAGCTGATGGACATTTAGGCTCTTTCCATGATTTTGCTATTGTTGAAAGTGCTGCTATGAACATTGGGGTACATGTGCTCCTATGCATCAGTACTTCTGTATCCCTTGGGTAAATTCCTAGCAGTGCTATTGCTGGGTCATAGGGTAGTTCTATTTTTAATTTTTTGAGGGACCTCCACACTGTTTTCTGGAGCAGCTTCACCAGTTTGCATTCCCACCAGCAGTGTAGGAGTGTGCCCATTTCTCCACATCCTTGCCAGCATCTATAGTCCCTTGATTTGTTCATTTTAGCCACTTTGACCAGTGTGAGGTGGTATCTCCTTATGATTTTGATTTGCACTTTCCTGATGGTAAGTGACGCTGAGCATAATTTCACGTGTCTGTTGGCCATCTGGATGTTTTCCTTTGGAGAAGTGTCTGTTTATGTCTTCTGCCCATTTCTTCACTGGATTATTTCTTTTTCGAGTTATACACCACTTCTTTATTCATTCATCAGTCAATGGGAATTTATACAATTCATAATTTGGTTATTGTTCATAGTGCTGCTATAAACATTTGGGCTCATGTGCCCCTATGAATGGTATCTTTTAATCTTTTGGATAAATATCTAGTAATGCAAATGCCCTATCCTAGGGTAGTTCTATTTTTAACTTTTTGAGGAGCCTCCGTCCTGTTTTTCAGAATGGCTGCACAGTGTGCATTCTGGTGTGGACATTCTAATGTCCAAAATAAGCACCCAATGAAATGAACTGATGTGACCATTTCAGGATATTTTCAATATAAAGATCTCATGTGCATGCATGTGCATGCATATGTGCACATGTGTGCAAGAGAGAAAGAGAGAGAGAGAAGATCCAGTGAATGACCCAAATAAAGCATTTTTGTGAGTGTTATCCTGCACACCAGGTCCCTAAGGGAAAAGGGTATTTAGGTTTTTGATCCATTCTGAGGTATTTTTGCATGTTGTATAAGGTAAGGGTCCACTTTCATTCTTTTGCATGTGGATATACAGTTTTCGCAGCACCATTTGTTCAAAATACTGCCCTTTTCCTATTGATTGGTCTTGGAACTCCTTTTGAAAATAATTTGACTATGCGTATATGTGATGCATGGACTACTTTTATAACTATTGTTAGATAAACTATGCTAATAAACTTTTAAAAACACACTAAAATAAGCACAATTTGAAAACATTGGATTCAAAAGAAGAGTTGGCCACATTCATGCTCTGATCTTGCCCTGCTTTTTAAAGTATGATACTTCCAGATTCCGATGATACTGTGTGTTCACAGATTGCTTATCATTCACCCAGAGAGAGGAAGATTCCCTTTCTTATTTTATTTTATTTATTTATATTTAATTTTTTGACAATTTTTATTTATTTGAGAGAGAGAGAGAGAGAGAGAGAGAGAGAGAGAGAGAGCATGAACAGAGGAAGGTCAGAGAGAGAGGGAGACACAGAACCTGAAGACAGGCTCCAGACACTGAGCTAGCTGTCAGCACAGAGGCCGACATGGGGTTTGAACCCACAAACCGTGAGATTATGACCTGAGCCAAAGTCGACTGAGCCACCCAGGCGCCCCCCTTTCTCTTTTTTTAAATTTATTTATTTTGAGAGAGAGAGAGAGAGAGAGAGAGAGAGAGAGAGAGAGAGAGAACTCAAGAAAATTGGGGAGGGGCAGAAAGAGAGAGAGAGAGAGGGAGAGAACCAAAAGGAACTTCGAAAAGGCCAGTGTGAGAGCCTAATGCAGTGCTCCAACTCACAAACTGCGAAATCATGACCTAAGCTAAAGTTGGACACTTAACCAACTAAGCTACCCAGGTTCTCCCCTTTGTCTTTTAAAAAAAAAGGACAGCTTAAAACAGAGAAAAGAGAACCCATTTAAATGGTGCAGTAGGAGAGCAAATTAAAAAAAAAAGGAGGGTGGAGCCAAGATGGCGGAGAGGAAGGGAGCTCTGTAAACTCCCTCTGCACCGTTTTTCGAACTGAGAAGGATATTACGTTCATCTGCGAGAGTGGAAGGAGAAAATATGAACTCCAGAAGGAATAGAACCTCAAGGATACCTGAGTGAGTGGGGGCGAATGGGGAAGATCCGAGGACAGGCCAGCCCGGGAAGGGCAGGGGAGGTAAGATCCCCAGCCCAACGTGGCGCAAGTGCGCGGTGCCCGGGAGACAAAGGGAAGAGACAGAGTCAGAACACGCTCATAGAACTGTCTCTGGAGAAGAGGTATAGAACGCTTGGCTGCACTTGGAGACAGAAACCCACTCCATAGATAACTGCTGGGTAGTGGGGCGCAAGAGAAGGAATAGCCTCCAGCCCTGAGCCATCTCAGCGGGGAATCAGAGGCGTCTGTGGCTGTGAGAAGCAGCTGCGCTGGGGAGGCGTGGAGCACGCCTCCCCAGCGGGAAGCTGCCGGAGTGGCGACTGCGCCAGGCGCCAGCAATTCGAACTTGGTTTTGGGAACGGGACCACGGACCGCATTTCCACGGCACACCTCGCCCCCTGCACGCACTGCGTGAATCCCGGGTCCCCACAGGGAGGAAATAAGGTGCGCACCGACGGGACCCTCAACAAAGAGTCGGTGGCGGGTGGAGGCCCGGGCGCGCTTAGAATGTAGGAGCTCCCAGCTCATTTCCAGCAGCGCACAGCGCCTTGAGCAAAGCTATCGGAAACTAAGAGAGACTCGGTTTTTTGCTTTTTGTTTTTTTCCTTTCCCCCATTGCAATCCTGATCC